>NC_032018.1:6471647-6472590 GCF_001865875.1 Lupinus angustifolius
GGGGGGGGTTGAATAGGCATGTCGATTAAAAATTACCGCTTTTTAACAACAACCCAACTAATGGAAAAACTGTCGAGTTAATCGATTAACGGAAGGGTTTAATTGATTAACACAGTTACAGAACAGATTAAAAGAACAAGCAAATTGCACAACAAATAAGATACACTTTAAACAGATATATTTCAGATATTATTGCATATAAGTGTTAACTATATAGCATTAAATAGATATCCAAATTCTCAAGTATATATTCACTGTATTAAACAAGAAACAAAAACAAGATAAAGAAAGAAAGAACAGTGCAAAAGGATTTTTATCCTGGTTCATTTGCGGTCCACTGCTACAAACTACATCCAGGCCTCCCCTTCTGGATCAGGGATATTTTCTTTCTTCACAATATTGAATTAAGATACAATTACCAATTCAACTTACAAGCACAAGGGTTGCTCCCTTATAGAAATCTAGGATCTCTAAAACCTGGTTTGACTTCTACCCTTTCGCCTCTTGAGAAAACCTTTCTCGCGAACAAGCCCCAACCAAGAATCTTATCCTCAAATCAAGACCCCCTGCCTTGGTGAAGAACTTCAATCTCTGTGGTTATTTCACACCAAGAGACAAATTCAGATTACACAGCACACGTTAAAATCAAGGTATTATAAGCACATAAAGCCTAACATATTACAATGTAAAGACTAACGATTAACCCTTATCCTAATCAATTAAGCCATCAATATAAAAGAGAGTTAATCAGAATACAATATACAACATGTTTCTTTCAATCAGAATCTAATGCATGATCATGTGAGCAATATCAAATGAATATCAAATTATGCAGAAACATAAAGCATGTTACAGAAACAAAACAGCATAATCTCTCTTCTCACACATGCAACTCTCAAGCAAAAAAATAGTGAAAATACGAATGCAAAATGCTCTCTAATAC
>NC_032018.1:6472690-6473041 GCF_001865875.1 Lupinus angustifolius
AGTCGATTAAGACTACCATTTAATCGATTAACAGACTTACAGAATGACATCCAAAATAGTTAAAATAGAAAACACATACTCTACAGAAAATCAGTTACGTTAATCGATTAAGCTTACCAGTTAATCGATTAACTAGAGCATTTATGCATATGTTTCACAAGGCAAACTTCTCATATATGTCAGATGCAATATGTATACATGTTTTATCATTTATATTATGCCTAATATGCATAGATAACATGTATGATATATGCATGAACATACGATTAACTAGATGATGCATCTCTTGAATATAGTAGTTCAATTATGATGGCTTAAGAGACTAGCATCTAGGTTCACCTAACCTATACT
>NC_032018.1:6473141-6477115 GCF_001865875.1 Lupinus angustifolius
TTTGATGATGACAAACACTTCATCAAAAATCTTCATTTTGTTGATGAATAAGCTTGATGATGAATTTGTCGAATGGTTGTTAAAGGTTGTTTTTCGAATACCAAAGTTAAAGCGCATTGCTTCTCTGTTTCATAAGCAGAAATATGTACGGGAGCTGAATAGAAACAACCTGCAAAATGCTTTATACAACCTGCAAAATGTATATAACACAACAAGCAACCTTTCTCCCCCTTTTGACATTATAAAAAAGATAAGTATATTCAACTCTAGTCAAAGGTTAGGAGAGTTATAAGGGTTATTAACAGACTGTAATTAATCAGTTAAACCTGGCTAGATAACTAAATAACCAGCTGGAAGAAGCTTGAACAAATGCATAGTTTTTATTTTTACTGCATTTAATCGATTAAGTAGTGTAGTTAATCGATTAAATGTACACTATATAACAACAGAATAGTTTGAATGGCATGAAAGGGTTACGCATAAGTAAATTAGGCATGTAATGATTACGCAATTGATAAATTTGAGTATTTTGCAGCATGCACAATCATTCAACATTTGTCACATATACCAATCATGATCAAGATCCATTGCAAACAACGTAAAGTGCTATATGTAACATAATTAGAAATCAAGCATGAGTGTAATAATTCGAAAAGTTTTAACATGTAAAACAGTAGTGCAGCAGTAGATTAGAGTTAGTTACAATCCAAAACGAAATGAAATAGCAATGTTAAGCAAAGACACAATTCTCGAGAGGAAACAGGAACAACAATGTCCATTAGCTAGGAAAGGATAATCTAAGGTGCTAAGGCTTCCTATCTAAGGATAAGATGGAGGATTCTGGTTGTCAAGAGTCGACGAGCTACAACCACCCTTGATTAAGACACTCAACTTGTTGAGCTCAACACACATTCTTCTAGTCTGGGAATCAGAAGTAGTATGAATGAAGTTCCGCAAGGATTGATAATGGTTGTCAATATACTCATTCTAACGCTCCTCAAAATGCTCCAAATCCATCTGATGCGAATCCTTAAGCGACTGAAAATGAAGATCTATCCGATTATTCAAACGTTGTTCCAAAGCATCCATATAAGCTTATCCAAACATGGATTCCTGTGATGCGTGTCCCGAATGCTCCCCCTGAGTTGCAGCAAAAGGCTCTTGATTAATGTCTTGATCGTCTTCACCGGAAGGGTCAAGGTTCACGTTGTTGTAGTCTTCTTGATATTGCCAAGTGTTGCCATACTTGTAGATGCCCATTTTGTGAATTTAACTCTCACCAATCAAGTGATCTTTGTCTGAGCAGTCCATCACAATAGTATCCGAGATGTCAATATGTAGATAATCAATCACTCGGGACACAAAGATACTATACGGAAGCAGTTTTGATTGAGAGGTAGAGACGTTATACATGACCTTCATAATTTCTTCAGGCCAATTGATCATGATGTTCTCCTTTACAGCAAACATAAATCTCAAATCGTTCAAGGTAGGTTGTGCATGATTTGGGTTTCTCTAAATTAAAATGTAGGCAATCAAGTAGTGCAGAAGCCTATTTTCTATCGACAGAGATCCAGCTTTAGTCAATTCGCCTTGTACATAGAATTGTGGTCTACGCAGGCACGACTTATACATTTCAACAGCATCAAAGTAGTGGTCGTTTTCCCAGCCACAATTACTAAAGTAGCACCAGAAGAAGCTAATCCACCCACATTCATAAAGATTTCCTCAGTAATTTCGAACAACTTTCCAGCTACCATCGACCAATATTTCCCATTCTTATATCTAAAATTCGAGTAAAACTCCCTAACTAGAGCAGGGTAAATGTTACCTTTCAGTTCCAATAAGGGGACAACCCCTAGAGCTTGCAACCAATCGGGAACTCGAAGTTTTGTTCCACAAGCCAATCCACATTAGCAAACCGAATGTATGTAGGTTTTCTTCCCTGAAATTTCTGTAGCCTTGTTTCTTGTAGAATTAGTGAATAATATGGATCCCATGGTCCTCCCTTGCTGGTTGAGAAGGCATGCCTTTTGGAGCACGCGATGGACGTATCGCGGTTGTTTGATTCTTTTTCCACATCTTTTTCCACGTCCTTTGTCCATTGCAATTAGAACTGAACCATGATGAAGGTTTACAATAAGGATTGAGGGAAACCTAGGTTAGGGTTTTCAGTTTGGGGAAAGTGGGTTTCTTGGGAATAGAATATGTGGAAGAAGGTTAATGGAGTTGGAATGTAGTTGGGGGAATGGATTTTGGTGCTAGGATGAAGCTGGGGATAGTGTTGGACTTAATCCTCTAAGATTGGAAAGAAAAAGAGATGAATGAGATTTTGAAAAACTGTTCAAAAGACGCTACTGTTTCTGATATAAAGATTCAGTTAATCGATTAACGACTTGACTTAATCGATTAACTGTTGGAAAAATAACAGGTTTTAAAAAATTTATCCAGGTAATCGATTAATGCATGGTCTTAATCGATTAACTGTATCAGATACAACATTTTGACTATTTTTAAGCATGCAATGATTTCAAACTTTATCGGTTAAAAGGTTTTTAAGCAATCACAAGTATTTCAAATGTTTTCAGGCACATAATCATGATTTATACAAAAGGTCATAAGCATTTTAATCACAATATTTGACACATTCAAAGAGACATGCAAGACAATCATAAAAGAAGAATTAATCAAGATATTTTTCATCAAGGATTCCTAGTTCTCTTCGAAAAACATAGTTGTTTAGAAGTTTCAACAAACTCTAATATGCAATCACCTTTTTGAACATGATCACGCAAGAAATGATGTCTTATCTCAATATGCTTTGTTCTAGAATGCAGAACGGGATTCTTGGAAAGGTTAATGGTACTCGTGTTATCACACTTAATTGGGATCCTTTCTAATGTGAGCCTAAAGTCCTCAAGTTGCTGCTTCATCCAAAGGATTTGAGCACAACACACGCCAGCGGCAATGTATTCCGCTTCAGCGGTGGACAAAGCAACACACACTTGCTTTTTGTTGTGCCATGCAACTAGGGAGCTGCCTAATAGGTGACAAGTCCCACTAGTGCTTTTACGATCCAACTTACACCCAGTAAAGTCGGAATCAGAGTAACCTACCAAGGATAAGGAGGCATCCCTAGGATACCATAATCCCATATTTATTGATCCTTTTAGATATCTCATAATACGTTTTACAGCAATAAAATGTGATTCTTTTGGCAAAGCTTGAAACCTAGCACACATACAAACACTAAATATAATATCGGGGTGGCTAGCAGTTAAGTACAATAAGGAGCCAATTATCCCACGATATTTGGTTACCTCAATCGCTTTTCCTTTTTCATCTGTGTCTAGATAACATGCAGATGCCATAGGTGTAGATGCATCTTTACATTGCTCCATGTCAAACTTCTTTAGTAGTTCCTTGCAATACTTCGACTATTGGATGAAAATGCCACTTTCCATTTGTTTTATTTGAAGTCCAAGAAAGAATGTCAACTCTCCCATCATCGACATCTCAAACTCCCCCTGCATCAACTCAGAGAACACCTTACAAAGGATGTCATTAGTGGATCCGAAGATAATATCATCAACATATATTTGTAAAAGTAAAACATGATTATTTGATCTACAAATGAAGAGAGTGGTGTCAACCAAACCTCTTTTGAACCCTTTTTCAAGTAGGAACGAACTCAATCTATCGTACCAGGCTCTAGGAGCATGTTTTAGGCCATAGAGGGCCTTCTTGAGTTTATATACGTGGTTTGGGTATTTGAACTTTTCAAACCCCGGTGGTTGGTCAACATACACATCCTCTTGAATATATCCATTTAAAAATGCACTTTTAACATTCATTTGAAACAGTTTAAAGTTCAATATTGATGCAAAAGACAAGAGCATCCTAATGGCCTCAAATCTGGCTACATGAGCGTAGGTCTCATCATAGTCGATGCCCTCCTCCTGGTTGTAGCCTTT
>NC_032018.1:6477215-6477445 GCF_001865875.1 Lupinus angustifolius
TGTTTTCCACGCGATAGGCATATCCTGATGTTGCTCTGCTACTATTTGCTCCACTTCTTGTTGGATCCCATTCATGTCTTGGTTTGGCACCTCATCAAGTGTTCCTGAAATATCATTAGAAAAGACCTTTCTCTTCTCTTTTGGAGAAGATTCATCAAAATGTACATGAATAGACTCTTCTACTTGCATGGTATATTTGTTAAATACACGGAATGCCTTGCTATGTAATG
>NC_032018.1:6477545-6477805 GCF_001865875.1 Lupinus angustifolius
AGTATTCTATTCATTACATAACATGTTGTGTGAACCGCAAAAGCCCAGAAATATTTTGGGACCTTGCTCTCATTTAGCATAGTCCTAGCGAGTTCCTCTAGAACTCTATTTTTCCTCTCAACAACTCCATTTTGTTGAGGGGTACGAGGAGCTGAGAACTGATGCATAATACCATGCTTACTACAAAATTTATTAAATTTATGGTTTTCGAATTCGCCACCATGGTCGGATCGAATGTAAATGATCTTTAGGTTAGACTG
>NC_032018.1:6477905-6478378 GCF_001865875.1 Lupinus angustifolius
TTCGATAGTTTTTCTAAATGCTTTATATGTATATGAGCGACAGGTCTATGCCAAAGCCAGATGTCATCTTCTTTTGAAATAAAACATTTTGAAAATAGAGAGGTGACATCTTCCAGATTGACCATATAAATATTATTTACTCGATATCTGATAAACTTAACATTATTAGGTATTACATCACAAATGATACAATAGTTAGAATTAAAAGACACGATATTACCTTTGTCGCACAGTTGGCTTATGCTCAACAGATTATATTCCAAACCTTCTACGTATAGAATGTTTTCGATTATTGTGTGTGATGAGTTGCCAATCTTTCCAGTGCCCAAGATATTTCCTTTGTTGTTGTCTCCATAAGTGACGAATCCTTTTTCTTTTAATGACAAGTCTAGGAATTTTGACTTGTCCCTAGTCATATGTCTCGAACAACTGCTATCAAGATACCAATTTTGTCCGTGTGTTCGAAGACATAC
>NC_032018.1:6478478-6486126 GCF_001865875.1 Lupinus angustifolius
CTATTTCCCTTTCTTACCCAAGTGTAAACACCACTGGGTATCCCATATCTCCTGATATAACATGCATGAGATGTATGGCCATATGTGCCACAGTAATGGCAAGTAAGGACTCTATTATTATTTTTATTTCTGTATTGACATGTTAGAGGTCTTCTATATGGTCTTTTCTTATGGGATGGAGGAACATAGCCTAACCCAGCATGGTTACCAACATTCCTAGTTTTTATAAGCAGAGTGTCTAATTGTTGTTTACTATTTGTAAGTTTTGCGAGTTTTTCAGTTAGTTTAAAATTTTCGTTTTTCAAGTCCTCGCAAGACTCACAAGTAGTATTTTGACATAAGTTAATTTTTGAGCAATTGCATGAAGCGCAAGAAAAGATTAGATCCCGGGTTTCATTTTTCTAGTTTTAATTCATCTAACTCTTTCTGCAATTGATTTATCTTTTGTTGGTTTAGCAAAATAATTCGTTTTCTCTCGTTGCTTACTTTTGCTAATTTCTTAAGTTCTTCATGCATCTCAACATAAGCACTATATAATATTTCATATGAGGGAGAATCGGAAGAAGAAGAAGATGTATCAGAATATACCTCATCTGAAATATCTTTGTTGTCTGATCCGCAAGCCTCATTTGTTGTTGTCATTAGGCACAGCTTCGCGGTCTCCTCTTCATCTAAGGTGCTTGATGTTGTTTCTTCCTCGGGTTCGTCCCAGACAATGTATGCTTTCTTTGGCTTGAGTTCCCGGGGAGTGCTCTTTTCTGAATCAATCCTTTTTAAGTAAGTGGGGCACTAATACTTCATGTGTCCCGGTTTACCATATTCATGGCAAGTGAAGCGCTCCTTTGTCTTGTCTTTTCTGGTTGATTCACGCGCTTCATTCTTCTCGAATCGTCTAAATCCTCCTTTCTTTTTCAAGAAGTTTCCAAATTTTCGCACAATGACATTTAGCGTTTCATCGTCAATGTCTGAATCAGAGTCATCATCGTTTATCTCTTCATTGGGTTGTGATGTTGAGGCTTTGAGAGATATTCCCTTCTTTTTGCGATCGTACTCCTCATTCATTGTCAGCCAACCAAGCTCCATTTCATGCTCCTAAAGCTTTCCAAAGAGAGTCGCCAAAGGCATGGAGTCTAGATCCTTGGATTCCATGATTGCAGTCACTTTAGGTTGCCATCTCCTATCAAGGCAACGTAAGACTTTATTAGTGAGTTTTCCTCTGGTGAACATTTTATCTAGAGCAATAAGATGGTTAATAATGTGAGTGAATCGCTTTTGCATATCGCCGATTGATTCACTCGGTAGCATACAAAATAATTCGTATTCATGTGTTAGAGCGTTTAGCCTGGCGCGTTTGACCTCACTTGTGCCTTCGTGAGTCACTTGTAAAGTGTCCCACATTTCCTTGGCACTTTGACATTGAGATATCCGAAAGAACTCATCGTAGGATAGCGCCGCGATTATGATATTTTTGGCCCGAAGGTTGAATTGAACCTTCTTGCGTTCCTCATCGGTTCATAGACTCTTAGGTTTTTCTTTCGGTTCGCCATCTACTAAGTGAAGTGGGACGAAAGGACCATTGATCACGGATTCCCAAATATCCGAATCAATAGCCTCAATGAAGATTTTCATCTGGACTTTCCAGTAGGCATACCCTTCGTCACTAAATACGGAAGGGCGGTTAATGGATGCGCCATCACCGCCAAAGGGATAGGTGGAACCCATTTTAATTTCCTTAGGATCACGAGGATGTGGTTGAGCTAGCACGTTGTACTAGCTCTGATACCACTTGTTAGGTATCAGTGGTCTAGGAACACCTAGAAGGGAGGGGTTGAATAGGCGGTCTAGGAACACCTAGAAGGAGGGTTGAATAGGTGTGGCGGTTAAAAAATTACCGCTTTTTAACAACAACCCAACTACTGGAAAAACTCTCCAGTTAATTGATTAACGGAAGGGTTTAATCGATTAACACAGTTACAGAACAGATTAACAGAACAAGCAAATTGCACGACAAATAAGATACACTTTAAACAGATATATTTGAGATATTATTGCATTTAAGTTTAACTATATAGCATTAAACAGATATCCAAATTCTCAAGTATATATTCAGTGTATTAATGCAAGAAACAGAAACAAGATAAAGAAAGAAAGAAAGAACAGTGCAAAGGGATTTTTGTCCTGGTTCGTTTGCAGTCCACTGCAAACTACATCCAAGCCTCCCCTTCTGGATCAGGGAGATTTTCTTTCTTCACAATATTGAGTTAAGATACAATTACCAATTCAATTTACAAGCACAAGGGGTGCTCCCTTCTTGAAATCTAGGATCTCTAAAACCTGGTTTGAATTCTACCCTTTCGCCTCTTAAGAAAACCTTTCTCGCGAACATGCCCCAGCCAAGAATCTAATCCTCAAATCAAGACCCCCCTGCCTTGGTGAAGAACTTCAATCTTTGTGGCTTCAATCTTTGTGGTGAGTTCGCACCTAGAGACAAATCCAGACTACACAGCACACGTTAAAATCAAGGTATTCTAAGCACATAAAGCCTAAGATATTACAATGTAAAGACTAACGATTAACCCTTATCCTAATCAATTAAGCCATCAATATAAAAGAGAGTTAATCAGAATACAATATACAACTGGTTTCTTTCAATCAGAATCTAATGCATGATCATGTGAGCAATATCAAATGAATATCAAATTATGCAGAAACATAAAGCATGTTACAGAAAAACAACATCATCTCTCTTCTCACACATGCAACTCTCATGCAGAATAACAGTGAAAATACGAATGCAAAATGCTCTTTAATACAACCCTAAACAAATAGAATGAATGCTTAATAAGCTCTTAGTAAAGCCTCATATTTATAGCATGGTGAATGAGTGGTTTAAGTTGTTGCAAAAACAGTTAAACAGTTAAGTAGTTACAACAGCTGAAACAGATTTCAGTTATAACATGAAACAGACACATTACTCGATTAAGACTACCATTTAATCGATTAACGGACTTACAGAATGACATCCAAAATAGTTAAAACAGAAAACACATACTCAACAGAAAATGAGTTACGTTAATCGATTAAGCTTACCAGTTAATCGATTAACTGGAGCATTTATGCATATGTTTCACAAGACAAACTTCTCGTATGTTATGTGCAATATGTATACATGTTTTACCATTTATATTATGCCTAATATGCAAAGGTAACATGTATGATATATGCATGAACATACGATTAACTAGATGATACATCTCATGAATATGGTAGTTCAATTATGATGGCTTAAGAAACTAGCATCTAGGTTCACCTAACCTATACTCACTTACTACGGCACACATCCCAGACTACTTAGGTTATAAACTCAATTTATCTCCTAGTCTAGATATGACCAAATGAGCATAAGGCATGTTGATTGTTGAGCCATCTTCAAGCTTTGTTAGAACCTTGTCTTCATCAAAACATAGGCTAAGATATGCTAGTGCTATTCTTGACACTTTGCACTTTCAACTTTTTCTGCTCCGACCTATCTGGCCAACTACAAACTAGTGATGCATGCTTCATACTCGGCTTGGTTGTTCAATGTAGGAAAAGTGAAGGTCAACGAGTGTTCAATGGTCATAATTTGGTCATTATCCAACTAGATACCAGTTCCACTGTCCCGAAGATAGGATGAGTCGTCAACATAGATTGCCTATATCCAATTTTGTTGCCGACATAGGCCAAGGTGTGGTCATAGATACACCTTCAGTTGTGTAGTGAGCTCGACAACAAAATCCAACAAGACTTGGCTCTTGATAGCTGTCCTAGGCTCATTCCATATATCAAATTGTGAGAGATCAATAGACTAGGAGATCATTCGGTCGGCTATCTCTAGCTTGTGCAAGTTATCGAATTGGCTGATTGGTTCTGACCATTATAGGATGGGACTGACAATATTGTCATAGCCGTCTTGTTGCCACTAAGAGGGCATAAATGAATTTTTCCAATTTCTGGTACATGAGCTCAGGACCCTACAAGACTTTGCTTGTGAAGTACACTGAGTGTTGACCTTCTTCATTTTCTCTAACTAGAGCGGTTGCCATGGCTTCATCCGTTACTACTAGGTAGACATAAAGTTTCTCAGAAGGTCCAGGCTTAGAAAGCACAAGAGAAGTAGCCAAGTATTATTTGAAGGTCTGGAAGGTCTCTTCATAGAAATCCGACATGTCAAAAGTTTTGCTCTTTTTGAGGAGTTGAAAGAGTGGGATGGAATGCTTGGCGGATGTAGGGAGGAATCTAGATAGTGCCACCAACTGCCCATTCAACAATTAGACCTCTTTGACCGAGTGTAGGTTTTGCTTGTCTATAACTGCCTAATACTTTTGTGGGTTTGCCTCGATACCCTGGCTTGTTAATAGAAACCCCAAGAATTTCCGGCTTCAATCCCAAAAGTACATTCTAGATTGAAGCGCATATTATACTTACGTAATCAGCTGAAAATGGCGTCCAGGATAAACACATGGTCTTTTACCGGCAGGGTCTTAGAAATCATGTCGTCCATGTAAACCTCTATGTGCCTCCCAATCTGGTCCTCAAACACAATATTTATCATTCTCCGATATGTGGCCCCTGCGTTTTTCGCCCAAAAGGCATAACCGTGTAACAATAGGCCGCCTTGGGTGTGATGAAAGCAACCTTATCTTGATCTAGGGGATACATGGGTATCTGATTGTTCCCATAGTAAGTGTCCATGACTGACAAAAATTAATACCTGGAGGAATTGTCCGCGAGGTGATTAATGTTTGGGAGGGGATACAGGTCTTTCTGACACACTTTGTTCAGATCCGTATAATCCACACACATCTGCCACTTCCCTAACGGTTTCTTAATGAACACTACGTTGGATAACTAGGTGGTGTAAGCAATCTCTCGGATAAACCCGACTTTTAGAAGTTCATAATTTTTTTGAGTAACCTCGACTATTCTCTCGGTGCCCATATTCCTTTTCTTTCGGGCCATTGGTTTTGCCCTCGTGCTGGTGGTTAGTCGGTTACAAATGTCTGAGGGGTCAATCCGTGACATTTTTGTAGTTGACCAAACAAAAAGGTCTTTGTTGGTTTTCAAGCATTTAATTAACCTTGACCTTTTGAGCCTCGCCGAGAGTGCTGCCAATATACACCAAATTTTATTTTGAGGGCCCAAGTTGAAGAGTAGTCTTTCCCCGTCGGGCTGAGGGCAGAATTTTCCTTCATCTGCTCGGGTGTCCAACTTTACTAGGTGCACACCCCGCTGTCTTCTCTTTGGGGGTGGTGCCTGCGATGAAGTATGACTTGGGTGGAGGCTCATCTGATAACAACTTCTTACACTATGTTGGTTTCCTTTGACAATACATACTTGAAGGTCAAACAAGAGGAATTTCATGCATAGGTGCAGAGTGAAGACCACTACTTCGAGACGATTCAATGTTGTTCGGTCAAGAATGGCGTTATAGGCACAGCTACAATCAACGGAATGATGTCTTGCTCGTGATGAGTTATAGTCAGAGAGATGAGTTATCTGGGTGGTTTTTTTGTTTAGGGGGGCTATAAGCTTGGAAGCTTCGGTGGACTCTACTGAGTGCTCATCGGTAACTGGCCGTGATGGTCTATTACTAGACTCAGGTTTGTGCTGGCGAAGTTCGGCTAATAGATGGGCCTGCTGTTGGATGATCTGGCTTTGGCTTTGTATCATTTGGAGGACTTGTTGAGTAGTAGGTGCTTCTAGGGTGGGGTTAGGAGATGACTTTGGCTTGCTTGTTGAGATGGTTGAACTAGTGTTGGAGGATCGATGGAGTGTCGTGGTTTGGGGGAATGTTTATGGTGAGTGGTTCTGCTTGGTTGAGTGATTGAGCTTGGTTAGGGGTGGTCACCATGTTGTAGGTAAGTCACAAACGGTGCCAATGTTCTTTAGTATTTGATAAGTGCTAAACATACCTAAATTTTATACACTTTTATGGCACATATCTTAAGCATAATTGAGAAAAACCAACTTAAAACAATACTTTTTTGTATAAAATATCACAATCTTGTATATTTGTATGTGAATTTCTATTTTTATGTGTTTTGTAGGATTTAGAATGAAGAAAAGAAGAGAAAAAAATACTCATGATTAAAAAGCAAAAAAGTCAAGAAAATTAAGGTGCTCAACCAGGCAGCTAAGCGTGGACCAAGCCCCGCTGAGCTGACCTGGACACAAACCTGACCTGGACACCAGCTTGACCTGGATCAAGCTGCTCAAGCAAGCAGCTGAGGGGACCTGCTTGACCGCTCAGCCTAGGACTAGCATAGTCCTGGCACCATCAGACCTCCAATTGACACGGTCAGACACAAGCTTGGCACATGTCCAAGCTGCTGAATAAGCAGCTTAGCGGTCAAACCAAGCAGCTTAGCGGAGAACCAAACTCCTGACCAGATCAGCAAGCACCAGGCCACGTCCTAGTCAGCACGGTCAAAGCTGCTGACAAGCAGTTTAGCGGTGAAACAGGTGCACTGAGCGGTGTGCACCCAGACTTGACTTAACCAATAAGCAAAAACGTGAAGTCACCCATGACCTCACCTCAAGTAGTCCACCATAGGCTTTTCAAAAGTAGCTCACAATAGCGGGTTTCATAGCCCACAACTAGCTTTGATGAGTCAAGCAGGTGACTAAGCAACTTGATCAAGGGACAAAACCCATGCTGCAGGGTTTAGTCAACTGCTTAGCAGTCTAGCTACGCAACTCAACGATCCAGAAATAAATTATAGAAATAAGGACCAATTCATTCGAGCAAAAGAGGCCAACAACACTTGAAATTAACAAATCTCTCACTAGAAATCCTTTCTGAAGTTCTCTCTTCATTTCTTAGTATTTTAGAGCTTTATTTTCAACTAAGTTTGTAATTTTAGTTTAAAATTCAAGAGGAGAAAAGGAGAAGGAAAATGAGATGCAAAAATCAATTTTGTACTCTCATTTGGAACTCAAAAGCATCCAATCCTTGGATGGATAGCTCATGCTCGTAACATTTTCTTTTGAATAAGGTTATGTAATTTCTAGTTCTTCTTATATTCCAAAAGTTTGAATTTGAATTATTCAAGTTGGTGTTTTGGTTAATTTTATTTGTTTGAGAAGTACTTAATGCTCTTTTTAGGTTGATCGCCTAAAAATTGATTTCAAGTCAATAAAATTACTTGTCTCAAACACTTAACAAATAAACTAAGAAGTAGTTGTACTACTTAGTTTATTTGCCAAGTTAAGCATGCTTTTCTTAAGATCTTACATTCATCACTCATATTAGAGTCGCCAATGACTAGAGTGTGACAACCTAGTCTCTTTATGGATGTAATATTGTTTAGTAATAGATATAAGTGATTATAATTCTACCATTTTAGGACAGATACTAAAAGGAGGATTTTAGAACTTGGTGTTTGGAGTTAATAAAAGTAAAACATAAGAACTTGTCTAGTAGTTCAAACTCATAAGAAGTTGAGAAATATTTTCCTTACTCAAAATGATCTTGTCTCCTCAAGAATTTATTAATATTTAGTTTATTTTTCTTGCTAAATTATTTATGTGTAAATCAAACCGAAAAACCAACAAAATATGTTTACTCATTATTTGTGCTTTGACATATTCATATGATTCTATTAGG
>NC_032018.1:6486226-6515065 GCF_001865875.1 Lupinus angustifolius
GCATTGACATATTCATATGATTCATTTTATTAGGCAATTCCTTGTGGTTCGACATAACCATATATTATACTACAATTGAATCTTGAAAGAGGTGTAAATTGTAAAATAGTAAAGTGTTATCAATAAATTTATTTGTTGAAAACACCTTTTTTAAAAAGTGATGAAACTAACTTACGAACTTTTATTTATTATTATTTACGTTCTGCAGTTTATTTATTTTTTAAATACCAGTCTTCCTTAAGGAAGAAGTTTGGTTTGTTAATAAAATGAACCCGAAAGGGAGTAAATAAATAAAATGTCACTTAAATTTATTATGTTTTTGTTCTTTATTTATTTATTTGTTTCTAACAACTAAATTTTCATCACTTTTGTACATTAGAATACCATTAAACCGGTGTTTGAATTTATTCCACAAAACCGAGATGGTATTTAAAGGTACTTAATAATTATGTAATAAGGGATTGCTTCGATACCATTATACCGACGTTAGAATTTATTCTAACAAAGCCGAGATGGGGCAAAGAAGGAATAACTCATTCACATGATTATTAAAAAGTAAGTTGTAACTGGAATATTCTTGAAACCATTATACCGGCATTGGAATTTATTTCAACTAAGTCGAGATGACGAACAAAGAATAAAACCGAGTTCACTTACTTAATCATATAAAAAGAGAACACACCAAAGAGAAAAATACTCCTTTCAACAAATTGGCGCCGCTGCCGGGGACAATTTGTTGAGAGGGAAACCTACCTCTCAAATAAAAAATTTCAACAGTATTTGAAAGGGAATGGTCAGCAACGGATGTCCGATAGAATGGAGATGATTAGAGGTCTTGGTGAGAATATCGTATGAACCCGCCGAGGGAGGAACCTGAAAAGGTTCTTCGATGATCAAGTCAGTGTAGGGCTTAAAGAGAGAATGAGAGTAAATAAGAGAGAAGTTAAACAATGGTAATAAGTGCAAGCAATAAATGAGGGAATGAGAATTAATTATACTCCATGTATGAGATCATCTATTTATAGAGTTTGATGTTGCTGATGTGGCGTGTGTATAATGGGGATGTATCAGATTATCCTTATTCACCCTGCAAGCCTGCAATTGTTAGATTGTCGGGGGCATGTAGAATATGCAGGCGACGTGGTAGGTGGAATGTCAGTCTTACATTAAAGACGAGTGAGTCAGTGACGCATTGATGGCGGGTCAAAAGTGCATTAAATGATGAGTCAGATACATTAATAGCGCATCAGAAGCATTTATGACACTTACAATGAGTTTGGTCCACCTAAGGCAGGTGAACATTAGATGGTTAGTATTGAGCCATATGTCCAGGGCAGATTAGAAGCAGCTCATATTTATCCAGGATGGAACAGAATCATAACTTAACTTTAAATCGAATGAAACTCATTCATAGATGAGTTTAATTAAGACTAAGTCAAATTGAATGTGCCTATAAGTATACGTTTAAGTAGAATCAAACACACCCACTGAATCCTCATTCGTTAATTACATGTATTATTGAGTTAATTTTTGCTCCTTATTAAATGATAGTATTCTCCCAAGTGTAGTTAGTTTTATTAATAGTAATTGTTTTATGCTTTTAGATAAAGTAACATTTTATTGTTAATCTATTATTAATTTTTACTTGCTTGTTTAAATGATAAAGATGGGAGGAAGATAATCCAAATTTATCAGTCTCTCTTACATATATTTGGGAGAAGTTTACTCCCATTACAATTTTCTTCAAGAATTATCTTAATTATAAAAAGATATTGAGATTTATCTTAACTTTCATTTTATCTCTTCAAAATAATAATGTAATCTCACATATTTTTTGGTACAATGGAAATCAAAAGACATCAAGAGATAAAGAAAGACTACATCAGATGAGAGATCTTTAATATCCTAAAAATATTCACATATGCCATATCTTAACCACAAATTCATAAAAAAATCAACAAAATAAAAAAGATTAACATTCAAAATAAGAAAATTAATATCCATAGAAATAAAATCATATGTAATATAGCATACAATTGATAACGATTTATATCTACATTAATGGAAATAAAAAAACCATACACTTAAGAATAAAAATCATGTACTTGTTTTATCATTTATTATTCAGATACTTTTGAGCCATTCAAAATGTATATAATTTTCTACTATTTTCAATAATAAATTTAAAAAATTGAAATAACAAATAATAGTGGATTTTCCTATAGCAAGTTGATAACATTCCTTTATAACAATTAGCATCATTGATGCAATTTGTCTATAACTACTATAATACATATGTTCCTGTTAGGGACCAAAATAGACCTACTTGGAAGGTCTATTCGAGGAGGAAGAGAACACTGGGAATATTGGGTCTGCCCTTCGGTCTTGGCATATTGAACTTAGTCCTAATTGATAGGTTTGGTCTTGGGTTTGTTTGGGGCTGATCTAATTAGTTATTAGGATTAGAATAGTTTAAATAAGAGGTTTCTCATGAGGTTAGAGGTTAAGCTTTAGAAAATTGAATAAGGATTAAGGGTTCACCCTTGTAAGAAGGTTTCTTTCTTGATTTCAGAATTCTTTCAATAAATTTGAGGATTGTTTGTCTCCTATCTTTCTCTATTCTTTCTCATCTTGGTTAGGTTATTTCCCATAACCTCACAATTGGTTCGACCTTCCGGATCTTCCAAAACAGCTTCTGCGTATCCTCCACACTTGCTGTAAAATTTATTTCTTCTTCTTCGATGTTTCACGTGACTACTACATATGGAGTCTTGCATCAATTCCTTGGAACACACCTTAACGACACACGGGGAGGACATAGTTGACCTCAAAGGAGGCATCCAGAGGGTGGAAGGACTCATGACCCATATGAAGCAGCAGTTGGAGCGACTGCAAAAATATTATTCCGATAGCTACTTGGGCAGCAATAACGAATCTGAAGTGACTCTTGAGCCACGTTTCTGGACCAAGAAATTTGAATTACTAGTGTTTGATGGGGCAGATCCATTATCTCAGATAGCTAGGGATGAAAAATTCATCGAAGTGCATCATGTGAAGACGGAAGAACATATTTGATTGGCTTTCATTAGCATGGAAGGGGAAGCAGTACACTAGTATCGTTTCATTAGAAGGTGCACCTCATCCCTTTCTTGGAATTCTTTAATTCCTTTCTTGCTTCAATGTTTTGGGGAAGATAGGAAGGGCACCATTTTTTAGCGATTAAAAACTCTTGTACATGAAGGAAAGATTTATGATTACCTACGGAAATTTGAAATCCTGGTGGCCCAACTCACAGATCCCTCCGAAGAACAGTTGTTGGGATATTTCTTGGGAGGCCTAAAACCAGGGATTCATTCTCGAGTACAGTCTTTCCGGCCAACTGAAGTGTTGTGGGCCATGGAGATTGCGCGTGATGTGGAAGAAGAGACTTGCATTCCTCACGAAGAACCGCTACATCATAGGGTTTCGTTCCCCCCATGCAATCAGAACAAGTGCGGAATGGTGGCCAGTGTTCTGATGGGTTTATCTTCTACTACGATAGGAAATTACAACACCCCCAGACACGTACATGCAATATTGGGGCAAGGAATGCCATGATGGGGCCAAAGAGTGGATCATCTTTTGGGTCGAATAACCCTCACTCTAGTAGTATGGGTACGACTTCAAGGAATATGGGTTCCAGACAGCTGCCACATGTCGAATTCTTGAAACGGAAGGAGGAAGGCAGGTGTTTTAGGTGTGGATTGGCTTATGGGTTTGGACATAAATACCCAGAAGTAAGCCTGCGAGTTACTCTTTTAAGGGAGGATGAAGAAGGAAGCATTAAGGAGAAGGAAGTACAATAAGCAGAGGATAATCATGATGTCATGGGGGTGATTACCAATGTTAATGGATGGAACTATCTCAGTTATTCACATGAAACTTTAGCCCACCAAAAACCATGAAATTATGGGTACAATCAATGGCGTTTGGGTTACCATCCTCATTGATAGTGGTGCTAGCCACATCTTTGTCACTAAAGATCTGGTCTCACGGATGGGCTAGGAGATTCAACCTACCAGAAGTTTTGGTGTTCAGAAGGGTAACGGGCAACGACAAGAGTCGTAGGGGTACTGTCAAAACCTAAATTTAGAGATGTAATGTTATGTCTACACAGGGGATTTTTTCTTGTTTGACCTTGGTGGTGTAGACGTCATCCTCAGAATTACATGGTTGGCTTCACTAGGAGACGTGCAACATAATTGGAAGATGTTAACCATGTCCTTTCATTTTCAAGGAACAATAATTTGTATTAAGGGAGACAATAACATGCAGAAGAGTGGGTTCCCAGCAAGGATTTTTGGACATATTTCCAAGGCAGAGGTTGCAACCATGATGATCTTCTACTCAAATTTGCTGCAAGATCAAAAGGGAGAAATTCAGAGGGAGGAGCAAAGCCTTGGTCGTCTTCAAATGAGTCAATTACAGCAAGTTATGGAAATATTCCAGGCCGCTTTTGCTAAACCGACAGGCCTTTCTCCATGCAGATATGTAGATCACAAGATTCCCCTCAAGGATGGAGTAGGGCCCATAAATGTCCGCCCAAACAGGTACCTACATTTACAGAAGAATGAGATTGAGAAACAAGTTACGGATATGTTAGGGGAAGGCATAATTCGACCAAGCAACAACCCATACTCCAACCTCGTGACTCTAGTGAGAAAGAAAGAGGATAGTTGGCGATTTTGTGGATATTATATAGCACTAAATAAAGTGACAGTTCTAGATAAGCTCCCCATCCCTGTCATATAGGAGTTATTGGATGAACTTTTTGGGGCCACATATTTTTCCAAGATCGACTTGAAGGTTGGATATCACCATATTTGAATGAGCATAGAAGATATTCCCAAAACAGCATTTTGAACGCATCAAGGCCACTATGAATCCCTTGTTATGCATTTTGGTCTTACTAATGCTCCCGCCACCTTTTAGCAAGCCATGAATTCCATATTACAACCCTTCCTACGGAAATTCGTGCTAGTATTTTTCTTATGACATATTGGTGTACAGTAGGGATTGGAAAATCCATCTAGAGCATTTGAGTGAGGTATTGCATACTCTCGACCATCACATTTTCTTTGTTAATCGCAAGAAATGTAGTTTGGGCAGAACTACCATTAATTACTTAGGGCATTTCATTTTGTAAGAGGGGGTGTCGATGGATCCTAAGAAGGTGGATGTAGTCTTACATTGGCCTATACCCAACTCCATTAAAGCCTTAAGGGGATTTCTGGGCTTAACTAGTTACTATAGGAAGTTTGTGAAATATTATGGGAAGATTGCTAAGCCTCTAACTGATTTTCTGAAGAAGGAAGCTTTTAATTGGAATATGCAACAACAGAGGCGTTTAAAGTGCTCAAAGAAGCACTTACTCAGTCTCTAGTTCTAGATTTGTCAGATTTTAAAGAACCATTTTCCATTGAATGTGATGCTTGCGGAATAGGATTAGGGGCTGATTTAAAGCAAGGGAAATGATCACTGGCATATTTCAGTAAGGGATTATCATATTCAAATCTGGAAAAATCATTTTATAAGAAGGAGTTAATGACATTGGTCCTAGCAATTCAGCATTGGAGACCTTATCTTCTAGGCAGATGATTCACGATGTTCACTAACCAAAAGAGTTTGAGATACTTACTAGAACAGCGGATCGCCACTCAAAATCAACAAAACTGGTTGGCAAAATTGTTGGGATATGATTTCAATATTGTATACAAGACGAGAGCTATAAACAAGGCGGCTAATGCATTATCAAGAATGCATGAGGACAAAGAGCTACAGATTTTATCTAGACCTTTTTGGAAAGACATCAATCAAATTGATGAGGAGGTTAGGTCTGATCCCATGTTATTAAAAATCAGAGAAGAAGTAGAAAACAACCCAAACTCTCATCCTTCTCACACCTTAGAGAATGAGAGATTGTATTATAAGGGAAAGTTGGTGTTGTCCTCAATTTCGGTGTGGATTCCAAAACTGTTGCAAGAGTTTCATACGACTCCAACCGGAGGTCATTCGGGCATTTTTAAGACTCATAAACGGTTGGCTAAATCTATTTTTTGGAAAGGGATGAAAAAATCAATGACAGATTTTGTAGCAACTTGTCACACGTGCCAATGTAACAAATATCAAGCAACGTCACCAATGAGTTTTCTACAACCTCTCCCAGTTCCTAATGCTATATGGGAAGAAATTTGAATGGATTTCATCATTGGGCTTCCTAAGGAAAAGGGGTATGATACACTTTTGGTGGTAATTGATAGACTCGACAAGTATGGGCATTTTATTTTGATTAAGCACCCTTATTCGGCACGTTCCATTGCAGAAATATTCACTAGAGAAGTGGTTAGATTGCATAGCATTCCTATTTCTATTGTGAGTGATAGATACCCCACCTTTTTGAGTAATTTCTGGCAAGAGATTTTCAAGGTGCAGGGGACGAAATTGAAGATGAGCACACCTTATCATCCTGAAATAGATGGACAAACCAAGGTTTTAAATTGCACAGTGGAGACATACCTATGGTGCTTTAGTTCCGAGCAGCCGAAGATATGGGTCAACTTCATTCCATGGGCTGAATATTAGTATAATACCAGCTTCCATATGGCGGCTCAGAACACTCCATTTGAAATTGTTTATGGCAGACCCCCTCCGAACATAACCAAATTCATACCTGGGGAGACCTCGTTGGAAGCAATGGCACAGGACTTGATGGATAGAGATGAAGCTTTGAAGCAATTAAAGCACCATTTGGAAAAGGCACAAAACCACATGGTGAGACATGTAAATGCTCATAGACGCGATCATGATGTCAAGGTGGGAGATTGGGTTTACCTCAAAATTAGACCACATCGCCAAGGCTTGATGCCCACGAGATTGCATCCTAAACTAGCTGCTAGATTCTATGGTCCCTATTTGGTGATTATACAGTTTGGGGTAGTAGCTTTTCAACTTCAACTTCCTTAGGAATCTCGTATACATCTAGTCTTCCATGTTTCACAGTTAAAGAAGGCCATCAGAAATCATCAAACACAAGTGGGGTTACCTCTAGATCTGGAACACCCGGCTGAATTATATTTTCTAGTGCAAGTTTTGAAGGTTAGAAAGGTTCAAAATCAGGATGCAGTTGAACAACAAGTTTTGATTCATTGGCATGACAAATTTGTGGAGGAGGCAACTTAAGAGAATACGGTTGTAATTAAAGACCAATTCCCCGATTTCAACCTTGAGGACAAGGTTCATTCTTTGGAAAGGGGTATTGTTAGGGACCAAAATAGACCTGCTTGGAAGGTCTATTCGAGGAGGAAGAGAACAAGAACTAGGGATACTAGGCTTGCCCTTGGGTCTGTTTAGGGTTGGTCTAATTAGTTATTAGGGTTAGAATAGTTTAAATAAGAGATTTCTCATGAGGTTAGAGGTTAAGATTTAAAAAAATTGAATAAGGATTAAGGGTTCACCCTTATTCAAAGGTTTCTTTCTTAATTTTAGAATTCTTTCAATAAATTTGAGGATCGTTTTTCTCCTATTTTTCTCTATTTTTTCTCATCTTGGTTAGGTTATTTCCCATAACCTAACAACTCCTCTATTGTATGTGAGTCTTGTTCAATTTTTGTATATAAAATTTTTAACTGTGTGAAATTATCTCAATAGCTCATTATATTTAGATCAATGCACATTATTAAAATATACATTAGATGAGTCACACATTAAATATAACAACCCTAGTTGGTACCGTTAATATGTTTCAACTTTCAAGTGGGGGAAATCGAGTGGTTATTTGATTTCAATAACAACCTTATGTGGAAAAAATTTATGATTTACCATGAGCTATTTGAAATCAAAGTATGAGAAATTCATGACAAGTATAGGGGATGTTCCATTTTGAATTAGTCGGTCTGAGTGAAATAGAAAGACGTGGGCCTAGTCCATTTAAAATGGAAAGGAATAGCGTTAAAGATAGGTTAGGCTCCTGACAGACAAATACGCACAAGGAAGGAGACATCTATTTTTAATGTCTAACAACATTTTCATCCATTGTTCTTAATTATTATACCATTTCTATTAAAATAAGAATGTTCATTCACTTACTTGCTGTTGTGAAATTCTTATTTCTTAAGAATATGTTTGCACAAAAATATTTTTATCCTTATAAGAAAATATAGATCCCAAGGTTATAAAATATGAGAGAGTAATTATTTGTTATTAGAAAATATAAAAATGTAGGTAAGATGTAGGACTCAAATAAGAATATGAATGATATTTAACATTATAGAGAAAAATTAAATGTTATTCTTAATTTATAGAAATATGTAATAAATTCTAAAATAATCTATAAGTCCTAAATAAAAATGAAAATAACATTCTCCAATAGATATGCTCTTAGATCATCATCCACAATTTATTGTGCATTTCAGATCTATGATTTTATCTTATTGCAGTACAAACTATGATGTGCTGTCAATTTCCTATGATTTCATTTTTATAATGTAGTAAGGATATTGCCTTATGATTTCATCACTACAACCACATATTAAACTATTTTTTGGGGTTCTTCATTGAGTCCAAGTTACCTGAAATCCAATGAGTTTGGAGATGATATTGTTAATTTCAACCAACTGAGTTTGACTTCAGGTTTTAGATTTCAAGGTTGGGTAAATACAAACATGACCCTAATCCACATTGTTACTGTTCCTAGGCTGTTAGTTAATTACCATAAGGATACAAGAATAATCTTGAAAATCATCTCACAAATTGTAGTGGTAAAATTGTGTATATTTAATTTTCCAAACTCTACTAAGTAAGAGCCTTATGCATTGGGCCATTGGGCCATCAGGTCAAACCTAAGTCGTGGGACATAATAATTAATTCGTACTCTTAATTGTTAACTTTTTCCATATTTCTTTTTCAAATTTCAGTTGCATATCTTTGAGACTGACGCTGAATAAATCTTAATGTTTGAATATCCTGACGGCGGGAAAGCATATACTCTCAAAATAGAGCCCCTAATGTAATAAATACTTCAGCCTAGTCGTTACTAGAGGTGTCAAAACGGGCTACCCGGACGGGTTTGGGCTAGCCCACATCGGGTTCGGGCTAAACCCGGCTGGGCTAAAAGCTCGAATACAATTTATGCATATTCAATTGTAGCCCGAATAGAATGAAAGTTGATAAAGGAAGGAGCAGTGATAAATCAGGACAAGATTTAAATTCCAACTTCTCTAAAGAACAAGCAAACAGAAAGCATAAGAAGAAGTTTGATAAAAGCAAGATCCAATGCTATAATTGCAAGAATCTTGGGCACTTCGTCTCTGAATGTAGATTCAAGCATGAGAATGTTGGGACAACAGAAGCAAGATTGGCTCATGAAGATGAGTCAGATGAAGAACAAGTTCTCCTCATGGTCACAACTAAAAAGGATCAAGTCAATGGTGATTGCTGGTACTTAGATACGGGCTGCTCAAATCATATGACAGGCCACAGAGAATGGTTTGCAAATCTTGATGAAACAGCTAAGAGCATAGTCAAGTTTGCAGATCATAGTTTTATTGAGTCTGAAGGGATTGGAGACATTTCAATTCAAAGGAAGGATAGAAAATACTCAAGCATTCATAATGTGCTCTATGTGCCCAAGATGAAGAGTAATCTCTTGAGCATGGGGCAACTGCTTGAAAGAGGATACCATATGTCAATGATGAACAAAACTCTTAAGGTTTTTGATGATGGAAAGAACTTAATCCTAAAGGTCCCTCTATTAAGTAATAGGATTTTCAAAATTGGGATTCAAGTGAGAAATCATATATGTCTTATGTCTAACGTCTCACAAGACAGTTGGAAATGGCACAAGAGGTATGCACACATGAATTTTAAGAGCCTTGAATCATTGAGCAGAGCTGAGATTGTGAATGGCTTACCATCAATTAATATCCCTGGTGGATTGTGTGAAGAATGCTTAGCGAGCAAACAAACCAGAACATCCTTTACTATTCACATTCCATCTAAGACCAAAAGAACACTTGAATTGGTCTACTCAGATGTTTGTGATCCATTTGAAGAAAACTCATTGGAAGACAACAGATTTTTTGTGAGCTTCATTGATGATTTCACAAGAAAAGTCTGAGTGTATCTGATTAAGAGGAAGAATGATGTGTTCACCATCTTCACCAACTTCAAAACTCATGTTGAAAGGCAGAGTGGACAGAGACTACAGACTCTAAGAACTGATGGGGTGGGGAATACAACTCATAAGAATGGACAAAATTTTGCATCAAAGAAGGAATGATTCATGAAGTGATAGCTCCATACACTCCACAACATAATGGTACTGCAGAGAGATTAAACAGGACACTCCTCAACATGGCAAGAAGCATGATCAAAACAAAGAATCTACCTAAGAAATTTGGGGTGAGGCTATCTCAACTATAACCTACATACTAAACAGATCTCCTACTAAAAGGCTAAAGGAAATCACACCTGAAGAAGCTTGGTTGGGTTTAAAGCCAAATGTAAGTCACCTAAGGATCTTTGGCTCAATTTGCTACAAATATGTTCTTGATCAACTAAGGAAGAAGCTTGATGACAGAAGTGTAAAGATGATCCTACTTGGCTTTCACTTAACAGGGACATATAAGGTCTATGATCCTTCTACACAAAATATAACGTTAAGCAGAGATGTAAGGTTTGATGAGTCACAAGCTTGGGATTGAAATCAAAATTCTGAAACAGAAAGGCAAACACTAGTACATCTTGAGGAAGACAACTCACTAGAACAACTACCATGTGTGGAACAACAAATCACAGAACAATCTATGGATAGAAGAACCAGATCAAGAAGACCTTCTAGAACAAGACAAGCTCCACAGAGATTGAGAGACTATGAAGTCTTTCCAGATTCAAGCATTACTACAGAAGGAGATCTAGTACATATAGTCCTGCTAGTAGAAATGGAACCAGTAAACTTTGATGAGGCAATAAAAGAACCTCACTGGAATGAAGCCATGAAAGAGGAACTCAAGTTAATTGAAAGAAATCAGACTTGGGAACTCACTAAGCTACCATCAAACAAAAGGGCAATATCTGTTAAGTGGGTCTACAAAGTAAAAGTAAATCCAAAAGGTGAGGTGACTAAGCACAAAGCTAGATTGGTGGCAAAAGGGTTCCTACAAAAACAAGGACTGGATTATGATGAAGTATTTGCTCATGTGGCAATGATAGAAACCATAAGACTAGTTGTGGCATTGGCAAGCTATCACAACTGGCCAATTCACCAGATGGATGTTAAATCTGCCTTTCTAAATGAACCCTTAGTAGAAGAGGTTTATGTCACTCAACCACCAGGTTTTATAGTGGTAGGAAAGGAAGATCAAGTCTACAAATTACATAAGGCTCTCTATGGTTTGAAACAGGCACCAAGGGCCTGGAATAAGAGAATCAATGGGTTCCTTGCACAACTTGGCTTTCTCAAGTGCACTGTTGAATATGGAATCTATGTAAGAGGTTCAAACTTAGATAACTTGCTGATAGTTTGCTTGTATGTGGATGATTTGTTGGTAATAAGCAAAGAGATCAAAGAAATCTGTGCATTCAAAGATGATATGAAAGCTGAATTTGACATGAGTGATCTGGGCAAACTATCATACTTTCTTGGCCTTCAATTCACAGAAACAGAAAATGGTTTCTTTATGCACCAAAGCAAATATGCTCTTGATGTGTTGGAAAGATTTCAGATGTAAAATTGCAACTTAGCCTCTACACCAGTTGAAACTAGAAACTCTAGTAACTCAACTGATGAAGATCAAGTAGTAGATAATACCCTCTTTAGACAAATGATAGGGTGTTTGAGATATGTATGCAATACAAGGCCAGGCATTGCTAATGGTGTTAGAGTGGTGAGCAGATTTATGCAAACACCAAAGAGATCTCATCTTCTTGCTGCAAAATGACTCATCAGATACATAAAAGGAACAATTGGGTACGGCTTGTTGCTTCCCAATAAAACTTGCAGCAAAACAAACACACACAACATGACTGGGTATAGTGATGCAAATTGATGTGGGGATAAAGACGATAGAAAGAGTACATCAGGTTATGTGTTCATGCTTGGTGATGCTCCAATATCATGGTGCTCCAAAAACCAAAATGTGGTAGCTCTATCCTCGTGTGAAGTAGAATACATCTCTGCTGTATGGTTGTCTGCCAATCAGTTTGGTTGGAAACTTTACTCAAAGAACTAAAGCTAAGGAAGGAAGGAGAAAGTATGATGTTAATGGTTGACAATAAATCAGCTATAAATCTAGCAAAGAACCCAGTTGCATACGGTAGGAGCATGCACATTGAGACACGTTTCCACTACCTAAGAGATCAAGTAAATAAAGAGAGGCTCAAGCTAAAATTCTGCACTTCTGAAAATCAGATTGCTGACATATTCACCAAACCATTGAAGAAAGGGAGATTTGAAGAACTTAGACACAAACTATGAGTTGTATACTTGGATGAAAAGAACAAGAATTGAATTAAGGGGTAGTGTTAGAATTAATTCGGCTTCTTAAGTGTTAGTTTGTGATTTAGTTAGGAACTTCCACATATAGTAAGTTCAGTTAGTTGGTAGTTGTTGTAATGTTACTATAAATAGCATTTGTAATTTTCTTGATTACACAATGAACAAATGAATATACATTTCAATCACTTCCTTCGGTTTCCTTCTTCTGATTTCATCTTCTTCTTACTCTGTCTTCTCTCTCTGAAAACAACACAACTTATCTTCTTCTACTCTAGTTCTTCATTACTTGGATAAAGACCAAGGTTTATGTTTAAGGATTCAACAAATTATACTTAAAAAAATTGGAGAAACAAAATACATTAAAAACTGGGATAACTTTATGTGAAAGCTCTTGTGCATAGAAAGTACTTCCCAACCTTACTCCCACTAAAATACCCTTTAACAAGTAATGGCAACAGAACATTCATATAATCTGCTTCGGCCTTTAGAGTAACCTTTTGAGTAAGGAAGATCAAACTATGCAAATCTTGTCAATCTTAAAATTATTAATTAATAATGTTATTGTTCACTGAATATTGGACTTCTTTTCTGGACTTTTTAAAATGGTTGTGGAAGACAGTTGATCGTGTTTATTTAGTTTTTGGTCTCCACTAGCATAGATCTTGGTGGCTTTCTTTATTAGTTGAACTTGACTCAGTACTTTGATAAGCAGCTCAAGGTTTTGATAATGAAATTAAATGAAGCAAAATAAATATATCATCAAATAAAAGGTGGGACTCTTTTTCGGTCTATTTTATAACTCTTGTACAAAAGAAAACATTGAATGTGACTCTTGCATTAGATTATGCTGGAAAGTGAATTTTTACGTGGCGATCCGTTCCATAAAAAAGTAAGGTAGGTGTAATACCGGAAGCAATTTTCTATCTCATTGGCACTTGTTCGGGGAGGCAAAAAAATTTCATCAACAATGGATGACCATTTGGTTTGTCACTATTTGGTCCTTGTGGTTAGCTAGAAACAAAATTATCTTTGAGGAGTCTTCTTTTAATCTTGATGAGGTAATGTTCATTATTAACCTTCATTCATGGAATCTTCTTAGTGCTCGATTCGAAGGGTTTTCTTTCTCCTTTTTGGAATGAGTTTGGAATCCATCTAGTTACATTTCTTGTAATAGTCATCATCTTTATGGATAGGAGTACCACTTGTTCTCCTAACTATTTATTTTTTAATAAATTATTGCTGATAAAAAAAAAACGGTAGGTGCAATACATCAAAGAAAAAGTTATATTCAATATAAAGAATATATGCTACATAATAAGTATATTGGTATATATGTATGCAATATAATCATTTGGCATACCCCTCACCCTCACCCATTTGTTCCCATTAATTAATTATTACAGTTGTGATTATTACTATTTAATCGTTGACGACACTCAGTTTGCTCGTCAATTAAATATTAAAGAAAATGAAAATTGATAAAATGAATTAAGTAGTGATTGGTGAAAACTAAAGAGAATCTCATGGAGATGGAAGACAGGGCATATACATTTCCTGACACTGTTCAAGTTTTCCACCTTCAAGTGGATTACCTGTGTGAAATTCTCATTTGAGTGAAGAGATATGTATACAGAGACAAAGTAATAAAATATTAGCATATATTAAAAATCTAATTTTAATTAAATTTAATCTTAACTTATTATTCTAATAACACAAAAAAATAAACTTGTCTCACATATGATATATTAAATATCTCTCCATTTATGTTTTTCTCCTCTTATGTCTCTTGAAATATGTTTGGTATTACAAATACTATAATATTTCCCTTGGTTTTTAATTTAGGATTATAATCCAGGAAAGTGGAAACTTACAAATTATAACATTGCATATTATTATGGGAAAATATATTCTGTCCACGATATATAACAAAACTCTCAAAACTACAATTTTGTTACCTAGCTCAATTACACACAGTAACCCAAATTTATAACCTTCCCTATCGTACGTACTTCTAATTCTTAATGCCATATAATATAAATAATCTCATTAAACATATGAAATTATATTTCACTTGAAGCTCACTAAGCAAGAATCTTAACCACAACCTTTTGATATTTGAGAATAAATTATCTCCTCATATTAAGAGATAAATTATATTCTTCAACTACTAAAATTATGATATATGTCTTACTTTTTAGTTTTTATAAATATAATTGTAAAAAAATGGTTTCATATGAAAATGTCATAATTTTAGTGGTGGGGTGAGATAACTTATATCCTCATATGAGAAGACATTTTATTCTCTTTATAATTTTTAAAAATATTAATTTGATAGATTCCATTCAAATCTAAAAAATGGAGGCCAGGCAGCCACTGATTATTGAACTATTTCAAAATTATTAATTCTTCATGGATATCTTTGAGAGATTATGACCCTTAAGCCTTGGAGGGGATAGTCAAGTTTATGAAGTAAGGCCAAAGTATTACTATCATTACTTAATGCAATCGGTTGTTATTCAATACAATAAGGTTTCTTGGCACGAAAATTCAATTCCTAACTTTTGTACGGAAGGCCTTTGATGTGATGACTACTTTTTTTCATTCAAATTAAATCATGGACAAGTTTGGTATAAATAATTTTGTTTTGCCAAACTGATGTATAGACCTTTGGTCTCATATTTGATCTTGCACTTAGCTTTGACTTTTTTGTAATCCTGTTTGTATTATGTTAATATTCCTTATGCTTTGATAATATAATTTGTTTGTTTGGCAAAAAAATAATAATATTGTGTGACCTAATACCAAGGAGCTTTTCAAAAC
The DNA here is from genome assembly GCF_001865875.1 of Lupinus angustifolius. NCBI lineage: Eukaryota > Viridiplantae > Streptophyta > Magnoliopsida > Fabales > Fabaceae > Lupinus > Lupinus angustifolius. The sequence goes on from NC_032018.1 coordinate 6,501,579, forward strand.
ATAGTAGGGTGTAATATGAGACTTCAATCATGCACCCATAGAGATCTATTTTATGGTATACAATTGTCCAAGGTGCTAATGCCTACATTGACTCCTACCCTCTTTGTTAAAGGTTTCTTTAAGTATAGTTTACACAAAATCAAACCCTAAACCTAGTCCATGAGGGGGGAAAGTAAGAGCAACATATTGATATGAATTATAACTCCTGGGATGGTCCAATGCTGCTTTTGATATCGTTAAGGTTTTGAACTGTTACCATTTTCTAAAACAATATTGATTTCTTTTCTGTTTCTAATAATGTCTACTATACTTTTTGGAACAGTAATTATCAATCAAAGTGATTAATTGACCATTCGAAATGGTCAATTGGTGTTTCTACATGACTTTTTTTATGTGTGTTTCTCTATAACTTTTTTCTTACTCTATGGATAAGAAATTAATTCATTTCACAATGCATAATTAATTATTTCAACAAATATTGTTCTCATGAATTGAACTTTTAATTTTTTTTGTTATCCCAAGAATAATAAGACCTTATATCACTAAATCAATATTTTGTTTCTCCTTTAACTTCTTTTTTTATGTGTTTCTCCATTAACTTGTAGTATTGTTAGTGGTCTTTCCAGTAGAGAAGGAAAATCATCAAATGGCCTATAATTGGTGCGTGGTCCACTAAAATACTTTACGTGAAATCTACACACTTTAGAGTTGTGATACTATTCAGATATGACCCAGGCTTTATCTTAACAGTTTTATGCATATAAAATCCTCCACATGAAGCACGACAAATATCATTTCACTCTTAGAGCATGAATATGCCAACTAATTACTTCAGTCAAATTCTATTTTATTTATTAATCAGAGAACAAAATTTATTTAAGGATAAGGGTAACGGTGGTACACCTAAGTTTCACATGACAAATATCACTTCACTCTTACTCCAGTTAATTCACTAAATCCCACTTTCATTACTCGATATGCAAGTTTCCTCCAGTTATATACTTATATATTATATGATACCAAACTGACTACTGATATCAATGGCGTGGGGTTTAATGTCTTACTTTTCTGTATAACCAAATGTATTATCTTACTTTATAAATAAGGATAAATAATTAATTATCTTTGGAATTTATAGTATTATTTTTCCCAACAAATATCGTTACAGGAATCAAACATTTATCCTGCATATTTAAGAATCTAACATGATCTTATATCATTTGATTAATGTGTATCTCTAATTTTATTTTCCATTACTAACTTCTCATCTTTGTTCTTTCGGGGGAGAATTCATCCACATCCCCATTCCCCTACTCCATGGTGTCCCACAACTTTTTAGTAAAATTGGAAGAAAAAAAAAGTATTAGAAACTAAAAAATAGGAAACAAAATTATAAAAATAAATAATAAGTCATATATAAAGTTCAAATACTCTCTAGTAAGCTCAAATGAAGTCAACTTGTAAGTTGGATTAACGATAAATAAACTAGATAACATGTTCAAAGTTATATAAAAACAAAACATCAATATGAAGAAATGAAATCTAATTAATATAATAATACAATATGAAATGAAAAATAAACCAGCCCATTTAATATTATTTTTTATGATTGTACCCCTGGGGTATCCGTCCTGTCCAGGGCCAAGAAGAATCTCACTTTATACTTGGTTTCAAATGAATTTATTTTCATGTCTCACCTATTTAAATCCAGGCACATATATATTAATGTATTATTTTTGTAAAATAAAATTAAAATGAAGTGTTATTTATTATTTATTATTAAACACTGATTAACAGATAACGGAAGGATTAAGGGATTAGAGGATTTTGGTTTGCTTCAGACACCTATAATTACACAATTTTTCATTTCCTTCGGTAAGTTTTTACTTGTACTATTGCAACCCACATGATAGGTCATGTTACAAGCAAATCTTATAAGAATTTAAATATATGTGCTTCGAAGTTTTTTGCACTCTCTATTACAAAATGATAAATAATAAAATAGAAAGCAACAAAATGAAAAAAATAAAAACTCGTAAACATGTAGAGAGATTATTCAAGATGGATTTTTTAAAGATCTCATTAAGCATTACCATGATATTATTATAATTATAGCATAATTTTAAATATAAAAAATCATTAAAATGTAACAAAAATACTTACAATTTTATATAGTTATTAAAATCACCATAATTATTATATTTTATTATATCTTTTTATCCATTTAAATTATTGTATTTTTATTAACAATTTTATATAGTAAGGGTATTTTGATAAATTTGCCACACAATCCTGGGAATATAAGTCCTAAGTTATTCCCAAAACACTCCTAAGTTATTCCCAAAACACTTCATAAAATCAACAAGGTATTGATTAATAGTGTAAGGTTCTCCTAGATTCCTAAGATGACCAAAGGATCAATGGAGAAATAAATTGTGATACTTTTGTCATTAGTTTATGTCAGTATAAATATACAAGTTAGCAGACCTAATTTAGGGTTCACAACAGATTTATAGATATGAATAACTAAAAGAATTAAAAACTAATTATTATCGATATCCTCCCGCAAGTTCTATAATCTAGATGACATATGCAACTTGGACAATAAGAAATCGAATCGAGAGCAAAGTAAAAGCTTTGTTAGAATATCAGCAAGCTGATCATCAGTAGACACAAAAGACACTCGAAATTTGCCATGTCTAATATTTCCTCGTAAAAAGTGATAAGCTAAGGTGCTTTGTTTCATTCGAGAGTGGAAGACATGATTAGCACTTAGATTTGTGGCATCGAGATTGTCACAATATCACTAGTTGTGTCAGCCAAGGCTTTATACTCTGCCTCTATTGATGATCGGGCAACAAAATGTTTTTGGGAGCTCCAATAGATAGGAGTGCTGCCGAGATACAACAAGTAACAAGTGGTTGAAACATAATCATCCTTGTTACCTACCCAATCCAGGTCTTAGTAGGCATGAAAGGTTAGCGGGGCAGTGCCAAGATGAAGACTCATTTGTCACAAGTGTCCGCCAAATATCGAAGCACTATTTTGAGAGCAGACCAATGCGTCGTTCTTGGGTTATGCATGAACTGTGCAAGTTTTTTGGTGCTAAAGGCGATGTCTGGGCGAGTAAGACTCAAGTATTGAAGACTTCCAATGAGTGTCCAGTATTCAGTTGGGGAAGGAAAGAGATCACTAGAATCCTTGAGTAATAGAGCACTTGCACACAGGGGAGTGGATGTTGGTTTCGTATCTTCCATGCCTAATTTATGTACCAGATCAGTGATATATTTCCTTTGGAAAAGAAACATACATGTAGTGGAAGGAATCACTTCGCCACCTAAGTATAGTGTAACGCTAGTCACAATTATGTAGCAGATCAATGAGATTAGACAATGTTGCCGAGGAACTCCTAGTGACAATTATATCATCAACATATACTAATAAGTATAGTGTAACACTGGGTTTTTGGTATTTGAATAGAGATGCATCTTAAGTTGAATTGATAAAGTCGAGGGAGAGCATGAAAACTCGAAGCTCCATATACTAGGTGTGGGGTGCCTATTTTAGCCCATAGAGTGCCTTGTTGAGGCGATAGACATGATCAGGTAAGTTTTTGTTGACAAAATCAGGTGGTTATATCATTAAGACCTTTTCCTTGAGCGTCCCATGAAGGAACGCATTGTTGACATCAAGTTGACGTATGGACCATCCTTGACGAATTGCAAGTGTTTGGACAATACGAATGGCCATCAGTTTAACAATGACGCTAAATGTTTTCGTATAGTCCCAACCAGGGAGTTGGTGAAACCCTTTGGCAACTCACCGAGCCTTGTAACGATTAATCGATCCATCTGTATTCTGGTTAATTCAAAATACCCATTTACAGCTAACCAAATTTTGAGTAGAAGACCGGTTAATAAGGTCCCATGTGTTGTTGCAGTGTAAGGCATCAAATTTAGCTTGCATGGTGGAGCGTCAATCAGGGTCACGAAGAGCCTGGGTGGTGGTGTTGGGTTCGATGGGAGAGGAGGGTCGGACATAAAGGTTGAGCTTTTTGAGGGGCTTGACGATGTTGTTTTTAGACCATGTGATGATCCCGCCACATTGGGGTTAACAATGGGTTGGGATGGTGAGGCACAGAGTTGTGGGGATGGTTATGAGGTTGGAGGGGGAGGTTGAGTAGTGCAGGTGGATTCGTTTGAGGGTGAGGATTAGGCCGGATCGAAAATTGAGTGATGGATGGAGAAGAAGAGGCAGCAAATAAGTCTTCTGGTAGGTTTAGAGTTGTACACACCTTGAGTTGGTTTATGGGCTGTAAAATGGAGAGTTGAATTGGGCTTGTTTGTTGATTTGCACCTCGTCTGGATTGAGCTACTAGGGAGTTGAACAGAATTTCAGATTCGATGAACTTCACATGGCGAGAGGTGTAAATCATGCTCGTTGTGGGATTGAGACATAAATACGCATGTTGATCGGCTGAGTAACCTACTAAAACACACATAGCAGACTTTGGCGCAAGTTTATGGTTAGCACTTATTTAATCCAGGGAAAATACAAACATCCAAAACATTTTAACTTATGATAATTCGGGCTAATGATGAGAAATTTGGAATATGGTGATTTGTACCCAATAATTGGAGTTGGGGGGGGGCGATTTATGAGGTAGGCTGCAGTGGTCATGGCGTGAGCCCAATAGGTGAGGGGCAATCCTGAGTGGTGGAGAAGAGAGAGATTTGTCTCGGTGATTTGACGATTCTAGCATTCTGAGATGTCATTTTGTTCAGGTGTATGAGGTAGGGTGTGGTGATTACTTATACCATGATTGCTTAAAAATGATGAAGACCAATATATTCACCACCATTATCTGTTTATAAGATTTTTATTTTGTGGTGGTAGAAATTTTCACTGAGCGGTGATTTAAATTTGGGAAATATAGTTTGCACATCAGATTTGTGTTTCATTAGATAGAGCCAGATATAGCGAGTAAAATGATCAAGAAACATGCAATAATAGCGAAGACCATCAATTGATAAAATATGTGAAGTCCATACATCTGAAAATTATTTCCAATGGATAAGAAGATTTAAGAATGGATTCATGAAAATGAAGCTTGTGACTTTTTCTAATCGAGCATGAGGTACAATCTGATTGCTGGAATTTATTTGAGCCCAAAGAAAAATGTTATTGAATGAATTTGAAGATAGAAGATGAAGGGTGCCCAAGGCTATAGTGCCATGATGCAGAGGATTTCGTGCGGACAGTGTGGACATATGGTGAGGTGGAGGGCCAGAGATAAAGTCCATCCACACATGAGTCAGTATAGGTGGTTTGGCCCATCTGCAAATCCTTCACATAAAAAGAGTTTGGCAGGAAAACAACATCAGAGTTAGTTTGTTGGGTAGGTTTAGAGACATAAATGATTTGTTGTTTCATGGAAGGAACACACAAAGTATTAGACGGGGATAAATCATTAAGTAAAAGTGTTGCAAAGTGAGTGGTGTTTAGACTTGAACCGTTACCCATAAACAAGGAGTCAGGACCAGTGTTTGGATGATAAAGTGCCAGATTTTCTAGATCATTGGTTATGTGAAGCGTTGCTCCACTGTCCACCAAAAAATCAGCCTAAGATAGGCCACCAACTGCAGTATGGATCTGCGACTGTCCAGTGTAAGTTGGAGAGTTCCGAGGGGGCGACAGGATATCGGGATGTTGCTGCCTGAAGGTGTGGCGCTGAGATAGAACATGTCCTTTGACATTGCACCATTTACATCGGCCTAGAAACGGCTTGCGATGGCTAGTGCGTTGATTCGACTGGGCAGAGAATTGCCCATATCGATACTTGTTGTTGGAGTTGGGCTCAGCCTGAGCATTCAAGGTTGTGAGAGGAGTTGGAGTTTGTCTTTGAGCAACAACAATGGATAGTTCCTGGATGAGAAGCTTCTTGAGGAGGTCATCAAAGGTAATTGGGGTATCCCTTGCATTTACGCCATCAATGACTACTCAATAGTCGTCGTCGAGGTTGTGCAAGACATGATCAATCATGTCTTCAACAGATACAGGAGATCCAAATGATGCAAGAAGATTTGATGTTTGCTTCAGAGAATGCATATAGGTTGTGATGGATTGGGTACCTTTGGATCCGTACAAAGATGCTCCTTTAGTTGCTTGAGATAACTGCGGGATGCTTTGGCATAGGTGCTTTTGAGTAGGGTCCAAAGATCATGTGAGGTCTTTGTCTGAGACACTAGGGAGGCCACTTCGTTGGAGAGAGTTGTGAGAAGGGCACCATTGAGACGGTCCTGTCGGCGCCATGTCTAATAAGCAGGATTTGGGGTCATCGGTGGAGGCGTTGCAATGGTGAAGATCGATTTCGGCGTCGCGAGGAAAGATCCATCTGGATATTTGAGAAGATCATAGCCATCAAGTAGAGCTTCAACTTGGAGTTTCCAATTAAGATAGTTTGTGGGAAGAAGCTTGGTGACATTGATAATAGCGATACAGGCAAAGAGTTTGGATGGCTCATAGGGGTTGGAGATGAAGGAGATCTTTTCACTGGTCATTGCAGGCATGGTTGAGGAATGGCATCTTGAATCAGAAAGAGAGGGTTGGATTGTTTTTGACTGATACCATATGGAGAAATAAATTGTGATACTTTTGTTATTAGTTTCTGTTAGTATAAATATACAAGTTAACAAACTTAATTTAGGAGTGAATCAAGCTAACAAATTCCTATTGATTCTACTCTAGTCAAGCACTAGACTTTTGCCTAAAGAATGGGTCAACAATAGATTTACAGATCTGAATAATTAAAAGAATTAAAAACTAATTATTATTATTTATAGGGTCAAGAATTTGATTCTTGTGAGCGATATTTATTGGGAGAGACAAACACACACTCCGAAAGAGATTAGTTTCTTACCCAAACAAAATCGAGGAAATATATTTAGTAGTACAAAAAAGACTACAAAAATATTTAGAAGAAATTAAAAGTTTTACTATTCGTTTAGTTAGCATATTCTTTGCTGAATAATAATATTTAGGCATCACTAGAAGGATCTATTAATTATTTTATTGCAAGTAAGTGATCTTAAAGGGGAAAGGCAAAGCACTTCTAAATATATCAATCAAGATATGTTTAATTTCCAAAAAGGAAAACCTAAAACAAACTAAAAATCTTTGAAAGAAACATTATCTGAAATAAACAGGGTGCATTTAATTAAGATCGCGGTTTCACCACTGTTGTGATAGCATTGTGAGTTGCAGCCATTATACTGTGATTTTTTTTCCTCTCAGTAAACTTTTTCTTTTAAAGCCGTTACAATGTGATATAGTATACTATGATATAGTCACATTGTCATTCAATTTCACACCATTATCATTAGATGTGCAGTTATAGCAAACAACCATAATATTGAAGTCACTTCAGTTGTTGATTGCAAACTACAGTGTAAAGCATAATTTATACGTAGATATAAACACTTCAAGAATGCATCTACCTTGATTCTTATGGCAGATTCTTTTATCAATAAATTTATTTTGTTTATGCAGACAAATCTCAACCTTAAAAAAATGTATGCAATGACAGATAGTATAAGAGTTTTATATACTATCATTATTTTATCTATCATTTATATTTAATCATTATTATTTTTTTTTTAAAAAGCTAATACAATTGAAAAATAGATATATATTGACTGTTGTATAATTTTTTATAACGATATAAGACTCTTATTTCCAATCGTTTTGTCCATATATAATGGTTCTTGTAGTCAGTTTCCAAACCACTCCATACTCCTCACTCTACTTACCAAGGTCAAGCTAAGTAGCTCCCATTTCATTGTTCATTGTTCAATCAATTCTAGCAAAGAATATTACTTCACGGCATGGCTAATACAACACTAGCTAGAATGTCTATACTTTTGTTACTACTCATTTTCTCCAACTTCTTCATGAGTTTGCAGGCACGTACCATTTTCCATGACCACTCATTCAATCACAAACATGTAGATAGTCACCATCTTTTTCATAAATTTGGCTTTGCTCAATCAAAGCATACACATAATGGAGATGCTTTAGTTCCTCACAACATTGATAGACTCGCACCAGGAGGACCTGACCCAAATCATAATCATGCCCTACCACCAAGCGAGTAGTTTTTGTTTGGAAAATTTGCATATACATGCATTTCTTATTGTAAGTTTATCTGCATACAGAACTTACAACTTTGGAGTGTGCATGGTTTTGTTTCTTTGGTTTTGATCAACATTATGCAACAGTGTGTAGTATCTCTCCCCATTTCTATGTTTCCCATTTTCGTGTTGTAATTTGTTTTTTTTTTTGTTACAATGTAGAGTGTACGCTCTATTTAGAATGAAAACATACAAATTGTAGAACATACTTGTGAAAGGCTTCAAGCCTTCCTTTGTTATTAATTTCTCTTTAAAGTCCAAATTCCAAACGCCTTGAAGTTGAGCGAAGAGGTAAAGCGTGATGATTTTCCATATAAGTTTACTTTGATATAATAATAGTTATGGTCAGGAATGAGGGGAGTCAAACTTAGTTAAGTTTAGCATGAGTAGCTACAAAATTTAACTAGACATGTTTTAAGTGGAGTTTAATGTCAATTATTTTTCCACTCTAAGAGTGATTATGTTAAAGTTCATGGTTTTTTAGTGGTTAACAAGCTTAAATTGATATCCAATTTGAATAATGTTTATATATATATAAAAGATATGAGATTTTTATGTAGATTTGTATGAAAATTTTCATTTTAATATTATATATATATATATATTATATTTACATAACAAATAATAATCATGTCTTTATCCATTAGATAAAGTTGGCTATATGGGTCGAGCGACATCATAATGCTCTAATATAAATTATGTTTATTAACAAACCAGTGATATCTAAACATTTCTTTATTATTTTCCTATAGTTTTTTAGTTACCCTCTTCTAGGAATTAATTAGCTTTCATTTGATATACTCTCCTTACGATGACTCCTACTGTTCTCCTCCACATATGTCCAAACCACTTAAGGTGTGATACCTCTACCATTTTTTCTATAATATGAGCTACTTGTCCTTAATGTATACATTTCTAATGTTACTTGTCTAGTGTGTTCATTAATCTAATGCAATATTCTAATCAATGATACATAGGGTCTATTCTCGTGTTAATATTTTATCGCTCAATATTCAATATCATATAACATTGTAGGTCTTATGGACGTGGGGTAGAACTTTCTCTTAAGCTTGAGTTATACATTTTATCACAAATAATATCTGAAACACTATGTCATTTCATCAAACTCCCTTGAAACACATTGTTCACATCTCCATGTCAATTTCCCTATCACATTGACTTTGTCATTATATTCATTGTAGATGTTAGATTCATTTATATCTTAATTAAGTTATAATATATATATATATATATAGTCAGATTTTAAAACAAATATCCACTATATTTCATTTTCAATGTTCCCAAAAATCACAAGTCAGTTGATAGAGCATCGAGAGATGATATGTGAATGTGCTCATATTCGTAACCAGAAATTTTGCTTTATACCTTTTTCTTAAAATTAATATTTGACTAAAAAATATTTTCTATTTTTTTTTACTCATATAAAATTAGACACCAGAAATGTTGTTTCATATTAATTATTATGAGTTGATCTACATAAATATTAGATAACAAATGCAACACGTTTTTATTTTAGCATTGAAATCTTTGAATTGTGTAACTTAAGACATTTGCAAACAAATTGTCTTGTGATATCTTTATTTCACATTATTTTACAACTTCGTAGTAAAAATTTTATTTACTCCAATGAATAACGTAACATTATATATAAAAATATTAGGATAACCTAAATTTAATTTTAAGCTGGTATATTAATGAGATGTCTATTTTTTATTGGTAACGAATGAATTGTAGAATGATTGATATAGGATATTTGTGTTACATTTCAACACCATGGTTCATGTCACGGGTTCTCTAAGTTTAGATCGTAGTTCCATTCTATGAAGCACATATATTGATACGTGTGTCGGGTACAATACGTATCCGATACGTCGACACGTATTTTTTTTAAAATACAGGATACGATACGTTCAGGGATACGCGTATAAAATAATAAAAACACATAAAATATGATAAAATTATAAGTGTAAATCAAAATATCCAAAGTAAAAAATATGGAAAACTAAAATCACTGCCCTCCATAACAAATCTATCTTATTCTATTTTAATGAAAACGAATCTATCCTAACATCATTGTCCTCCATAACAAATATATTTTATCCTATTTTAATGAAAACAAATCTATATTATCATGTTTTATTGGTAACGAATCTATCTTATCCTGTTTTATTAGAAACGAATCTATATATCCTATACTTTACTGAAAACGAATCCATATATCCAATATTTTATTGAAAACGAATCGAATACGTGTCTTAATATTTATTTATTTTATTTTATTTTTTTAATTTTTGGATACTCTATGGATACGTATCTTTCGCGAATCCGAGCATATCCGTGTCGGATACGTGTCGGACACCGACACGTGAGGGTGTTTGACGGATAAATATATTGTTTTTACATTTGTATTGAAGGATAAATATATCACATAATTATATTTAAAAGATAAAAATATTATATTCTTCTTTTTATTTATATGTTTTTTATGTAGTTGTCTCTCCATAGGGGATCCTAACTCTTTTATCACTGATCTTCATTCGAATTATTTCGTCAAGACCAAATCTATCAACAATAAAAATAAATTAATAACTTAGTCATCCTTTTTTTGTTAAGCGAAAATGTTATAAAGAAACACAAAGAGTGCTAATCTAATATAAGAGAAAGATTATAAATTGATCTTTTTAAACGATATAGAAATACAAACAATTGGGTCATTACACCGATTAGCAAAGGGTAAAGAAGTTGGAGCTACTTTTGATTGAAACCAAGACCAAGCTCGAACTTGAATGAGATCCATTATGTGCATAAAACTCATTGGTTTATCAGAGAATATGACATCATTCCTCATAATCCATATAGACCACACAACAGTAAACCATATCATCCTCCACAACTCAGAACCACTAGTTCTATGATCAATAACATCATGCATGTTCAATGATTCAATGATTGATGTAGGTTTTGGCTTATCAACTTGAAGCCACAAATGAACACATTTCCAAACTGAAGATGCAAACTCACAAGATAGAAAAAGATGGTCAATTGACTCGTCATGGTTCTTGCAAAAAATGCACTTCAATTCCTCAGTCCTAAGAATAACTTGCCTTTTGAAAAGCTCAATCTTTGTAGGAATTCTATATCTAAGAAGTTTCTAGACAAAACAACATATTTTTGATGGAACACAATTAATCCAAAACTTAAGTAAAATGTTACATAAAGTCATCATACTTGAATCAACTTGAATGAGATAAGCCGACTTGACCACATAATTCCCGGAAGCATGAAGACCCCATCTCCATCTGTCAGCGATATCCTTCTTGCAAGAGTGATGATGAATCAAATCATACATATTTCTAACCATACTCTCCTCTCTATAAAACACATGACGACGCCATTGAATCTTCAAAGTCCACATATCATCAACCCAACCTCCACAATTCGCCATTGTTGCCTTTTTATTTAAAGTTAAGGCAAATAATCTAGGAAAAGCTCTTCCAACCTTTGATGACCCATCCAGGTATCTGACCAGAAAAGAGTTTGAGTTTCATCTCGTATTTCCTTCCAAATGTTCTCATCAAACCAACCACCATGATCTCCCAAATTAGGGCCAAATTTACATAAATCTCTTCACCAAGTAGAATCCGAATTCTTAGCAGGTGCAAGGACATCATCCTCATATTTTGAGTTAATCACCTTAACCCAAAAAACATCATGTTGTTACCGTAGCTTGCAGCAATTCTAAATGGCACGAAATAATACTTACTGGCTGAGTCACGACCAGGTCGCTCTCTTTAAGACGTTTCGTGGCACTGCCTAAAATGTGCAAGCAGACTATCAACCACGCCTTCCCCAGGATAAAACAGCCCAGATCTTTGTTACCGAATTCTTACTGCACTGTAAGAACCGATCTCGAATACACCCACCACAATATGGCTACCAGTGCCAATTCTCGAAATTATCCACAATATTACTACCCGTGCCAATTCTCTTCCCACAATACTGACTACCAGTGTCAGTTCTCGAAATCCCACAATATGGCCGCATGTGCCAATTCTTTACCCACAATACTGACTACAGTGTCAGTTCTCGAAATCCAACTTTGGCTGCCTGTGCCAATTCTTAAGTGCCACAGAAAGAAAGGGGAAGAAGGTTGCAGGAAATGCGTCGATGGAGTATTAGGGGGGAGAAAAAAAAGTTGAGAGGAAATGCCTTCAACTTGGGTGCAAGTTAAAATGAAGGGAGAAATCGTCTATTTATAACATGAGATTTTTTTCATGTTCCTTATTTCTCCGATGTGGGACTTGGGAGCTTTTTTTTATTTTCCAAAACTCTTCTATGTGGGACTTGAGAGTTGTTTGTTCAAAACTCTTCTATGTGGGACTTGGGTGTTTTTTATATTTCACACCCAAAAGTTCTCACTAATGGTTTTCAACAAACCATGTTCCAACAATCCCCCACTTGAAATTAAAAACGATTTCTGAGAATATTTATGGTCTCAATAAGATTGTGCATAAACAAAGGTGTCATCCGACTTGAACATTTGCATAGTGAATAAGATCCAGATTTTACTAGAGTGGCTCATAGTCTTGGTTTTCAAAGGTGTATTCTGTAAAGCCCGTGCGTTAAAGGCCAAGCACATCTATCCCAGTATAGTGAACGCTCTAGAAATTTATGCCCCAAAATTTCATAGGAAGCGGCCCCCACTTCCACATTCACATAGGTGAGTCTATCAAGAGTACTCTTGTAGCCTAGGTACTCCACTCCAAATTGAGTATAGATCTCATTATGAGTTTAACTCATCCTTACATATGTTACAGGAATCATGCTTCTCATAATTTTATAGCATGTTCATTCTCATATCACTTCACAACTTGTTATTACTCATTGAACCTATTTCTTGGGATCTCTAGTCAGTTAGGTCGGGTTACCATCATGAGTGATCCTCGTTCTAAGGGCAATAGTCACATACTCTTAGAAGTATTATGGACTTTCTCTCTAGCTAGTCCTTTCGTCAAACGATCTGCTAAGTTATTCTCAGTTACATGATCCACTCTAACAGCTCCTGTAGAGAGTAACTCTCTAATGGTGTTGTGCTTACGACGAATTTGTCGTTTCTTACCGTTATAAAAGTGGTTCTCAATTTTTGCAATAGCTGCGGTACTATCACAATGGATCAACACAGTTGGAACCGATTTTTCCCATAGGGGAATCTCTGGAAGCAAGCTTCTCAGAAAACTTGCTTCTTCGCTAGTTGTTGCTAGTGCTATCATCTCAACT
>NC_032018.1:6515165-6551075 GCF_001865875.1 Lupinus angustifolius
CAAGGTTCATTGTTTTCTTAAGGTATCTCATTACCCTTTCAATAGCATGCCAATGCTCCATACTTGGTCTACTGGTAAACCTGCATAATAATCCCACAACATAGGCAATATCGGGTCTAGTGCAATCAGTGGAATATCAAAGACTGGCAATGATGCTAGCATATTCAACTTGCCTTACACCTTCACCAATGTTCTGAAAAAGTTTTACACTTGGATCATATGGTATGCTAGCAGGTTTATAGTCAAAGTATTTACATTTTTATAGGATCTTTTCCACATAGTGAGATTGATCCAAAGAAATTCCTTCTCTTGACCTAGTAATTTTTATACCAAGGATTACACTTGCCTCTCCAAGGTCTTTCATATCAAAGTTGTTATACAACAATTATTTCACATTATTCACAACATGAATGTTGGAACCAAATATGAGTAGATCGTCTACATAGACACATATGATAGTGTAAATGTCATTTTCTGATTTGTAATAAATGCATTTGTCACTTTCATTCACCTTAAACTCATTCGAGACCATTAAGTCGTTAAACTTTTCATGTCACTATTTAGGTGCTTGCTTAAGACCATACATCAACTTATCTAACTTGCAGGCCTTATTTTCTTGTCCATGTATTACAAAACCTTCAGGTTGTTCCATATAGATTTCTTCTTCCAAATCACCATTTAAAAAGGCAGTCTTAACATCCATTTGATGTACTAATAAATTATGTATCACATCAATCGATATTAGTACTCTAATGGATGTTATTCTAGTAACAGGTGAAAATGTGTCGAAGAAATCTACATTTTATCTTTGCCTGAAACCCTTAACTACAAGGCGAACCTTGTATTTATCCATTGTGCCATCAAGTTTCAGTTTCTTTTTCAATATCCATTTACAACCAATAGGTTTGCAGCCAGGAAGCAAGTCAGCTAGATGTCAGGTCTTGTTAGACTCTAGAGAATCCATCTCATCATTTATGGCTTCTTGCCACAAATCAGCATCCAAAGAAGTCAAAGCTTCTTGGAGTGTTGATGGATCCTCTTCCAATGTATAGACCATATAATCAGGTCCATATTCTCTAGCATTCCTTGCTCTCTTACTTCTTCTAGGTTCTATTTCTAACTCGTCGTTATTATCATTATTCATAATCATAGGTATGTGACAAGTTATTGTGCCCCCACTATTCCTCAATTTAAAAGGGAATTTCATTTCATTGAAGTCAGCATCGTTAGACTCAATGATCACTTTTGCGTTAAGGTCATGAAACCTATATGCTTTGTTGTTTACAGCGTACCCAATGAATACACATTCATAGGCTCTACTTGCGAGTTTAACTATCTTGGGGTCTGGTATCCAGACACAAGCCAGACAACCCCAAGTTCTCAAATAAGACAAGTTTGGTTGTCTATTCTTAATACTTTCATATGGGGAAATTTTGTTTTTAGTCTTGGGGACTCTATTTAGCACATAACATACAGTTAATAAAATTTCACCCACCAAGAGGGTGCTGCACCAGAACTTAACAACTTTGGAATTAAACCTAAGCTACTCAAATTTGAAATTGCACGTTTATTAATATGACAAAGTCTAGTATGCCAAATATTAAAATCACACATGTAAACAGAATCAGAAATTTTATTAATAGAAACATCAACATTTAATTTAAACATGTCATTAGTGGCGTACTCTTTCCGAACAAATACCCCACTCTTAGTAAGAGTATACAAGTCTGCTCCTATGGTCTGGGTGAAACCAGCCTTATTAAGAAGAAAACCAGAAACTAGATTCTTCCTCATATCTGGAGTGTGCATCACATCTTTAAGAATCAGAGTCTTCCCAAATGTGAATTTCAGCTCCACATCACAAGTTCCAGCAACGATAGTGGTGTGGGAGTCACCCAACAACACCTTCTTATCATCAGCATCCGTGTATGTTTTGAACATAGCACGGTCATAGCAGACATGGCGGGATGCGCCAGTATCTACCCACCACCCATCAGTTCCTCCAACCATAGTTACCTCATATAATACAACCACAAATGGTTCATCAACCATGTTGGCCTGTGGAGGACGATCCATGGGATTATTTCTGCACTTGCGTGCCATATGACCTGGCTTCCCACATTTGAAGCAGAAGAGCAGATTGCCAGAGTCATTCTTAGCGGGGGCTTAGCATATTGGACCTTTTGGGGGTTCCAATTCTTGTTTCGACTAATGTTCTGAGCCTTATTCCCACTGTGGTTCTGATTCTTGAAGTTAGTGCCAGAAGGCTTCAGACCCACACCTGAGAATTTCTTCTTAGTGTTATTGTTCGAGACAATCAACACCTCATCTTTCTGATATTGCTTACGAGCCTCTTCTTCAATACGAAGACGATTGATCAGAGATTCCAAAGAGATTTCTTTGGTCTTATGCCTCAGAAGGTTTTTGAAGTCCTTCCAGCTAGGAGGCAGCTTGTCAATTTTGACAGCAACTTGAAAGTTTAAGGGCATAGCATCAGAAATGATCTCATGAGCAATTTTCTAAATCTCGTAGGACTGAGACTCTACTGATTTATCACCAGTCATTTGATACTTGAGGTAGCGGCTAACAACATATTTCTTAGTCTCAGCTTCCTCAGTATCATATTTTTTCTCAAGTGCATACCAAATTAATTTGGCAGACTTGTATGGGCTATAGTAATCATACAGATCATCAGACAACCCATTTAGAATGAAGTTCTTACATAAGTAATCACTTTCATTCCAGAGAGCTAGTTCAATGGCCAGTTTATCCCTTTCCTCTTTTTCAGCCTTGTTCGACACCACTAGGATGTTGGTTATTAGAACGTGGGCAGCCTTTCTCATAGTGAGGAAAAATTCCATCTTATGTTGCCACCGTTTGAAATTTGTTCCGTCAAACCAAAATGACTTGTTCAGGTCATAGCTGTTCGGTCCAGTAATATTATCTACGAATGTCATTGCAGTCGAACCGTCTTAAAATTGTTGTTACCGTAGCTTGCAGCAATTCTAAATGGCACGAAACAATACTTACTGGCTGAGTCACGACCAGGTCGCTCTCTTGAAGATGTTTCGTGGCACTGTCCAAAATGTGCAAGCAGACTATCAACCACGCCGTCCCCAGGATAAAGCAGCCCAGATATATGTTATCGAATTCTTACAGCACTATAAGAACCAATCTCGAATACACCCACCACAACAATGCTACAAGTGCCAATTCTCGAAATTACCTAAAATATGGCTACCCGTGCCAATTCTCTTCCCATAATACTGATTACCAGTGTCAGTTCTCGAAATCCCACAATATGGCCACATGTGCCAATTCTTTACTCACAATACTGACTACCAATTCTTTACCCAAAATCCCACTTTGGCTGCCTATGCCAATTCTTAAGTGCCACAGAAAGAAAGGGGAAGAAGGTTGCCGGAAATGCGTCGGCGGAGTATTAGGGGGGAGAAAGAAAAGTTGAGAGGAAATGCCTTCAACTTGGTGCAAGTTAAAATGAAGGGAGAAAGCCTCTATTTATAACATGAGATTTTTTTCATGTTCCTCATTTCTCCAATGTGGGACTTGGGAGCTTTTTTTTTTCTTTTCTAAAACTCTTCTATGTGGAACTTGAGAATTGTTTTTTCAAATCTCTTCTATGTGGGACTTGGGTGTTTTTTATATTTCACACCCAAAAGTTCTCACTAATGGTTTTCAACAAACCATGTTCCAACACATCCTTCTCTTCCAATCTACGCCATCTCTGCTTACCAAACAAAGAATTACGAAACGCGATAAATCTCTTACTCCCAATCCCCCAAGAAATTTGGGTTTACAAACCTCCAACCAAGACACCCAAGCAATGCCTTTACTCCCTCTCTTATTCCCCAAAGAAATTTCCTTTGCAGGCTGGCAATCTTGGACAACACCTTCTTCGGAGCTTTGTACAGAGATAACAAGTAGGTAGGGATGCTAGATAGAATTGAATTGAGAAGGACTAACCTACCACCAAAAGAAATATGCTTACATTTCCAAGATGCAAGTCTCTTAGAAACCACCTCAATAATGCCTTGCCACGTTGTCAATCTTTTTGGGTTGGCCCCACCGGAATTCCCAAGTAAAGGAATGGTATGGACCCAATTTTACAAGCTAAGAATCTTGCCGCTTCTGATATAATATCGTCTAACACTGCAATGGAAAACAAGGAGCTTTTCTGGGCATTAACTCTCAAACCTGAAGCTAATTCAAATTATCCAAGGATACTCTTAATAGTCCATAGATTTGAAGTTGAAGACTTGAACACTAGAATTGTGTCATCAACAAACTGGAGATTACAGACCTCCACTCCCTGTCTACCAATTTTATAGCCATCTAGTTACCCAAAACTCTAGCTTGCATTACCAAACCTGCAAATCCTTCTGCAACTACAAGGAAAAGGAAAGGAGTCATTGGATCGCCTTGTCTAATACCCTTTGAGACCGAGAAATGATTTGATGGGGTACCATTAACCAAAACAAACATAGAGGTAGATGAAAGACAAGCACTAATCCACTTCCTCCATTTATCTGAAATAAGTATTAATGTTGCACATTAAATTAATATGTACACCACATTTCCACATGCTCTTTATTGGTAAGTATGTTACCTAAAACTAATTTGTTTCACTATTAAGACGAAGAAAAAACAAAAAAAATCCTTCGTCCCTACTCTCTCCCCTCTTTTTCTTCTATCATATTTCTTCTTTGATTCTCCTCACATACTAAACACTACATGTCATCCAAAATCAATGTCCTCTTCTTCATCTCACTAGGTCTCTTTTGTATTATCTTTATTTCAGAGTCAATGATGAGTAATATATGAATGACAAATTGATTATATAAAAAAACTTTTATAATGTTTATACATATGTATTAAATTCTTTTGTGATTGTGTTAATGAAAAACTAATGATAGGACTAAACTCGTTAACTTTTGATAAGTTGAAATTACATTTTGACATAAACTTAAACAATGATATGAAGTTGAAAAAATAATTAAGATAACATACCAAAACAATTGTTTGTCAAGGAATGAAATCGGCCCTTAGTTTTAGAGGTTTACTTAAAAAAATATTGTTAGTAGAGATTTCATTAAAATTTTATTTCACTATGAGGATCCATTTAAATTTTATTAGAAGTATAAGAACATAGTTAAAAACTGTTAAATTTAATTTCATGGGTCGTATATAAATTTGAGTAAAAGTATAAAAATCAATATAAATTAATTTAACCTTATGCAAAATTACCATCATGCCAAAGTCTTCATTATGTCACCTAAAGATGTGGTATAGCAAGGAGAGAGCAATGTCAGTTAATTAGGAGAGTGCTTCGAATCAATGAGAAACAACTCAAAGGGCTAAAAAGAAACCAATAAACAAACTAAGAAAAAAATCTCACCTATTGGAGTGCGACACATTCTATCCATTCTACATTATTTTAACACTTTATTTATTAGGCTCCAATTATACAACAAAAAAGTCATTATTTCATTAAAAATGCCATTGATTATACTGTATCGAATAATATGAAATAATATGATAATGCACTATTACAAAAATGTTTATTTATAAAATATTAATTTCTAAGTTTTTCTTAAGTAGTTAAGTTATATTTAAAAAAATCTCACTATTTGAATACTAAGATAAAATACTCAGTTGAGAGATTTAATATGGTTCTATTGAAATACAGTGGTGAGCCACCTGTGCTCTTTTTATTGGCTTATAAAAAATACAGATACTCTACTTATGCATGATATACGAATGGGGATCTGCTGTCATGGTTCATGTCTCAATCTGTGTCTCAAGCCAATTAAAATGTATCATTTGATTAATTAGAAAAAATATAAAAACAAAGTTATATTATTTGATATGTATTTATTGGATAGGCGCAGAAAGAGACATGATTTTGGGACAAACGATTATATTCTAGTGATATACTAGCTTAGACTCACAACATCAAGTATCTATAATCAATACAGTTACTACTGGTATAAAAGTCATTTTCATATAGAGCATCTCCATTTTCTTATGAAGTAAGGACAACACCTTATTTAAGGAATTGCCCTTAACCATAAAATTTTATGGGAATGAAAATGATAATACAAAAAGAAAGAGAGACGTGTGGTATATTGTAGGATCCATTTAAGATTTTTTTTTAAAACTAATTAGTAGGCTAATTATTGTGAAATCCTTAGCTGAGTTGATTAAATCATAGAAATATAAAAAATGACAAAAAGTTATTTAAACAAAAGGGTCACCATGTAGGGACAAAATTTACTATCCCAAATTATACCAAAAAACATGTCTCTAACCAATAAAAATATATCACATTAATTAATAAAAATAAATATTTGTTATTTTTTCTGTTTTTGTTTTAATATCATTGATCCTGAACTATAAATCATTTTCTACTCTTATATAAATAGTAAGTAACCTAGCCATTTTATACCACTACTCTCCATTCTCAAAACTGCATATTTCACACTTCATACAACCTTCTTTAATCTTAACATTTACATTATTACTGCATGGGGAATAATACAACAATATTATCAGCAATGTTCAAATTCTGCATTATTATCTTGATCATCTTCACCTTGTTCATGAGTTTGCAGGCTCGAAGTCTCAAAGGGCATGTAGATAGCCTACACCTTTTGCATGAGTTTGGTTTTGATGGAATAAAGCATACACGTACTCGAATTTCTTTTGATGATAGGGTTGCACCAGGAGGACCAGATCCTATTCACAATAATCATCACCATCTTCCATAGTTAGTTGATAGAGTATTTTCCCCTTCCTTTTTTCTGTATTTCATATTTTCCATTAAAACTATGTTATGGAGGAAGATGTGTACGTAGATTAGGTGTTTGGTCGTTATCATTTTGTTGTGTTGTGCTCTTTGTTCTTCTGCAGTGAGATATTGATTTCCACTTCTCTATTACCATTATCTTCTTCTTTTATTTTCACTTGGTCTTTCTTTACTTTTCTATTGTATTTCTTTGCTAACCCAACCTCCAAAACCTCTCACGAGCTCCCCAAATTTGAGGGATTTTGAAAGAAAGATTTTAATGGGAGGGGAAAGGAAAGATAGAGAATCAAAGAGGAAGCAATGATAAGAAATGGAATGAGAATAGTGAATGCTTATTCTAAGTCTTTCTCTTCCCAGGGGAGAAAGAAATGGGAAAGAGGATTCATGTTTTAGTTTTGGTGGCTTGAGTCTTTAATGTTTGAGCTAGGTTTTTCTTATTTGTTTGATGTATTTTCCTCTCACTTTGCGGGTAATGAATTTATTCATTTTGGGTATATGATTATTTCTCTCAACAAATGTCGCTTTCAGAAATTAAACTTTATCCTACAAATCTAATAGAACCTTACACCATAGACCAATGTCTCCTTGGTTATTTAATTTCATGTTTGTTTCTTGTTTTGATCATGAGCTCAGTAGTTTTTTATTATTGTTTTCTTTATTTATCAACCTGGCTGGCTTGGTTTCTAGTTCTTCTACATTATTAAAGAAAGATAAGAGAAGGAGTGAATTTGATTTCTTAAACCATGTTCTTTTAGCACTGTACATGAAGAAGGAAATGTAAAAGATTCAATTATTAATGTGTGAGGTAGTAACATGAATTTTTATAAATGATTATATATGATGACATCATATGTATCATTTATATCTCATTTGGTGTACCAAGTCAATGAGAAAATTTCTTTCATTTAAAAAAATTATAAAAACAAAAAATAATATTTTAATATTATTTTGTGAAGTTTGATTGGTATGATATATAAGTGTGCATTGCCTCTGACCCTTCTTGGAAGGTGTGAAGATTCCTAAGTTAATGATAAGACTAGCCTTGATTAATACATTTCTTTTTATTTTTCAAAAATAAATCCATTCAAATGATTTTTTATTGTGCTATTCACCAAGTGATTTAAAACAGGGGTAGGGTTTAGTGAGATTCACTATACCTTTTTATTGTCTTACTTTATGTGTCAATTTAACCAAAATACAAAAGTTTAATTTAATTAATAAATTAAATGAAAATAGTTTTTGACTAATTATAAACCTCTTACATGAAGTAAGATATTTTTGTCCTCGTCTGGATAATATATAAGGTGACAGTGACTCTTCAATATTTTTCAAATTGCAGAATACATTTTCTACAATTCTTTGTTTGATAGTAGAATTACTTACTCTACTATTAATAATAAAACGTTAATCTAATGATGTGAGGTCTTATTGGATTCTTAAATTTATCAAAAACTTAGTTCCTAATAACAATATTTGATGAATTAAGAGAGACAATTACACATCATCAAAAAAGATTAGTTCATTAACTATATACTAAGAGAATACCCTTAATTATATCAGAAAAATCACTTATGCAACTTATAGTTAGATTGAAGCTCTTGAAGGCATATGTAGTCATCTAGCTCGATAAAAAAGGTCCTGGCTACCCAAGTTGCATTTTTATGAGACTACTATGATTGTCATTATCGGAGACTACATTCCCATGCATTAGTTTGCATTAACCCATAATTTAATTGTGATGGCGACACAACTAGAACAACAATTTATAACACTGTATAAAGAAAGCATCATGGGGACAGGAACTATTTTTAAAATCCCTTTAATGATCTTCAATACTCTTAATGCAAGCGAAAAGACAATAGTCAATAAAGCAGCCATACGGAGATAATTACAAATTGATAACATAAAGCATGTTAAAAGAAGGAATAGGCAAGCCATGGCTTCTCACTAAAATTCTCCAATATGGAAGTTTTAATTTGTGGACATTGCTCAAAATGTTTGAGGCCTAGCCACAATAATGTGAATTAGGATACCAATCCCAAAATTAGTATATCTATATGTTCCCTTACCAATAAGCTTTCTTCAAGTAATGTAAATATGTTATTTTTATGTTTTTAGAATTTTCTTTTTAGTTAAGTGTCATTTTTTATTGGATTTAAGCAAGAAATGAGATAGGAATGAGAACATATAATCTTTATTCCTGTCTACATAGTTAAACAACTTTTCCTTTCTTAAATAGGTCTGATGGCTTTATTTATATTTGTGCACCTGTACTGCATGCGGTGAACACAAAGTTTTGGGCTTTGATCCACATAATTATAATCCTATTCAAGACCCATATAGAGGCCGAAATTAGAAATAAAAAGTAAGCTCTATTGCGCACAGTGTTCCAAATCTGTTTTGATCGATTTTAGGGGAAATAATCTAATTAACTTGTGGTCCACTTTGGAGTGTTGATATTAAGAGATCCAATCCGAAAATATTATATATGGTTTGAATTAATTTTTTATATATAAAAAATTAATACTATACATACACTTCAAAATTCATAAACATGACTAAAATATTTAAGTCTAATACATTTAAAATGACAAGTTTACTTACATTTCACGTTAATATTGCTATAACTTTCTCGCATTACTATCTACCATGTTAATGTAAAAAATCAAATAACTATTGCATTAATTTAAAAATTAGTATATCAAATACCACAACCTTGTCATATTACTCTTTACATGCACTATCAATACACCATATCTATACTATATATCTATATTTCTATATATATATACTATATATATAAAGCTAAAACATCTTATAACTACTTAATATGGTGTAATTTCTTATTGAATATTTTACCCTTATAATTAACTATTATTACAATGTTTTTATACCCCTTTAATGATCTTCAATACTCTTAATGCAAGCGAAAAGACAATAGTCAATAAAGCAGCCATACGGAGATAATTACAAATTGATAACATAAAGCATGTTAAAAGAAGGAATAGGCAAGCCATGGCTTCTCACTAAAATTCTCCAATATGGAAGTTTTAATTTGTGGACATTGCTCAAAATGTTTGAGGCCTAGCCACAATAATGTGAATTAGGATACCAATCCCAAAATTAGTATATCTATATGTTCCCTTACCAATAAGCTTTCTTCAAGTAATGTAAATATGTTATTTTTATGTTTTTAGAATTTTCTTTTTAGTTAAGTGTCATTTTTTATTGGATTTAAGCAAGAAATGAGATAGGAATGAGAACATATAATCTTTATTCCTGTCTACATAGTTAAACAACTTTTCCTTTCTTAAATAGGTCTGATGGCTTTATTTATATTTGTGCACCTGTACTGCATGCGGTGAACACAAAGTTTTGGGCTTTGATCCACATAATTATAATCCTATTCAAGACCCATATAGAGGCCGAAATTAGAAATAAAAAGTAAGCTCTATTGCGCACAGTGTTCCAAATCTGTTTTGATCGATTTTAGGGGAAATAATCTAATTAACTTGTGGTCCACTTTGGAGTGTTGATATTAAGAGATCCAATCCGAAAATATTATATATGGTTTGAATTAATTTTTTATATATAAAAAATTAATACTATACATACACTTCAAAATTCATAAACATGACTAAAATATTTAAGTCTAATACATTTAAAATGACAAGTTTACTTACATTTCACGTTAATATTGCTATAACTTTCTCGCATTACTATCTACCATGTTAATGTAAAAAATCAAATAACTATTGCATTAATTTAAAAATTAGTATATCAAATACCACAACCTTGTCATATTACTCTTTACATGCACTATCAATACACCATATCTATACTATATATCTATATTTCTATATATATATACTATATATATAAAGCTAAAACATCTTATAACTACTTAATATGGTGTAATTTCTTATTGAATATTTTACCCTTATAATTAACTATTATTACAATGTTTTTATACAAAAATATTAATAGGAGTTAGAGAAAATTACATACCTAAAAATATCATATTGATCACAAAAAATAATATTCTCTTAAATATTTAATACTAGGAATAAGATTGCGGGTAGGCAGATACGAAGTGTTTGTCAACACGCTAGTTATAGAAAGTCAAAACTACAAATAACATAATTTTTCACATTCCAAAATTACATTTTCGTAACTCCTCCATTAATAAACATCATAAACTTCCAAACATTATTTCTATTCCTTTTCACAATACATCATTATTCTTCCACACATTTTCTTATTTTATTTGTTCTTCTTGAATTCTATATTATTAATCTTCTTATATCTTTTGTTTCTATTGAGTTTTTATACAACATTTCTTATATTAGATTATATTTCTTTAAAGAATGTAACAAAAAAAAATACATATCAGAAAAACTAAAAATGCAAGTCGATAGACATGAAGTGCCGATTGACATGCTGGTAAAGACATAATGTCAAAAGTTCACAAGATTGTTTTTATCACCATGTTAATATAAATAAACAAATAACTATTGTATAAATTTAAAAAAAAAATCATACACTACAATATATTTGGGTCACAAACATGGGTAAGGATATTAAATCATAACAAGATATTCTCATTAAAAGAATAAAGAAACAATTGGATATACTGACAATGATTTTCTCCTTCATTTTGATTATAGTGTATATTAGAAGAAAATAAATCTAACAACTTAATTATATTTATCAAGAGAAATATCACATCTACAATGTAAACATATTATTTATGTGAGAAATATATTACTTAACGAACACATGTTTTCTTAGCCATATCAAATGAACATTATTAAATCTACAATATTACTAATTGGTTGTTGAATTTGAACTTTAGCTTGTCTCAGAATATTACTGAACTGAAATGTTAAACACTTAAACACAAAACTTTTTTATACAAATTCCTAATAAGCTAAACTAATGTAGTCCACTTTGAATAGGTATGTTTACTAGAGTTGGATTAAAAAATTGAACGAGGTTGTTTGGTCTTCAAAAAATCAACCCAACATAATTAATCACAATATCTTTATGTGATTTCAGATTTCATTTTAGACCAGTATGCATTTAAAGACCCCTGACTTCAAGGACATGTGATCATAACCCAACCCTACTTGTTCACCCGATTAAGTCGATCATGATCAGGCCTAAACAAGGTCGGATCTCATCGTATTTAGGACTAAGTTCAGGTTCAATAATTAGATTTAAACAATAATTAGGGTCTGGTAGATGACAAACATGATACGACTCTACAGATCTTATGATCACTCACTTATTATGTTTGTATGTGTCTCTATTCAATTGTGTGACAAAAATGATATTATTTTCTTTATTATTTCTCTCTATCGAGGTTGTTTCATGTGGTGAAAAGAGAAATAGAAAAGTTTGCCATGGAAGGTGAAGTTAGAAAAAGAGAAATAGAAAAGTGGAGGTGTAGTACTAAAGGACTTTTTAAAATAAGAAATGATAAAATTAGTAATAATTATGAATAAAAACTAAATATAAAAAATTAAGTTTTTAAGTATTTAATATATTATTATTAATAAATTTATTTCTACTTTTTCACACAAGGTATGAGAGAACAAATGTTAACCTTGCTCCAAACACCAAATCGGGGCGTGTAATAACCCTTCCGGGTTATTGTCAGTGTCAGTCAACGTCCAAACTAACAAGTACTCATCACGCGCTACGTCCTTCGAAAGTCCACGTTACCCACACCCGAGTTCTCATTGCTTCGTGCACAACACGCTCTAAAATCTCGAGTTATTGGGTCTCAAAAATTCGGCGCTACAACGTGTTCCATCTTCACACGCGTGGCGCGTCACTACTGACGCATCCCTACGACACCAACCACCGTAGCCTTATACTTATGTTGCGATAAGACGAAACTCCGAAAAGTTGTAGCTAGAGAAAGTGTGTTGTAGCTAGAGAAAGTGTGTTGTAGCGATATCTGATTCGGAACCAAAAGGTAACGAAGCTCCAAACTCTACTCTCTGATTTTCGCATCTCTAATTCGATTTTTGAATTTGACCGTAGATGTTTGAATGAGCCCTAGAAATTAATTTTAGGACTACAAAAATTGTAGGTTATTCTTCTTCTTCGTGTTTAAAACCCTAGTTTGTGAAATTAGCGTTTTGTGAAGGAAGTAGAAGTAGGATTTTTCTTGAATGCATGGCTTCGGGGCCTGTAGAGAAACAAAGATACACAGAGAGTAAGGTTTACACGAGAAAAGCGTTTAATGGACCGAAGAAGAAAGCGAACGCCTTAAACGCTGTCGTTCCTACCACGACAGTTACAACAACTAACAACCAAGAGGACAACAATACTGCTCCCGTCACTGCCATCACTACCACTGTTAACTTGGTTGAGAATCGAAACGCCTATGAGGTTGAGAATAATGTGAATAATGTTTCGGCTCGGCGAATGGTACTGGAGGATGGGAATTCAGCTCAGCTGCAAGTAAATTCGAGGTTAGATGTGGTTTCTAATGAGCTGCCTGTGAAGCCAGGGTTGGATAATGGAGTTAAGATTAGCTTGGGGTTGGGGTCGAAGCAAGAGAAGCGGGAGCTAAGGAGGAAACTTGAAAGGGAGCTTGATTTGGTGAGGAGATGGGTGAATAGGTTTGAAGATGGAAATTCAACCGTGTTGGTAGCATCCACTGGAGCTAAGGGTGCTCTTTCTGAGGTAGCATCGACTGTTGCTCTACGAGAACCTACCAGGTCTGTTGGTGTTCCACGAGAGCCTAACAGGGCTTTTAACAAGTTGAGTGTGTCAGTGTTAGAGAATAATCACGGGGTAAGCGCAAATGTTGAGAAGGAGAAGAGAACACCGAAGGCAAACCAGTTTTATCTCAATTCAGAGTTCTTGCTTGCTAAAGATAGATTTCCACCTGCAGAGAGTAACAAGAAGTCAAAATTGAGTGGGAAGAAGCGTGGTGGGGGAGAAATAGGACATTGTTTTGGGACGGATTCAAAGTATTTCAAGAGCTGTAGCTCATTGCTTGAGAAATTGATGAAACACAAACACGGTTGGGTGTTTAATACTCCAGTTGATGTTGAGGGTCTTGGTTTGCATGACTATTTCACTATCATCGCACATCCAATGGATTTAGGAACTGTGAATTCAAGGCTGAACAATAATTGGTACAAATCACCCAAGGAGTTTGCAGAGGATGTGAGACTTACATTTCGTAACGCCATGACATATAATCCTATAGGACAAGATGTTCATGTCATGGCGGAGCTTCTATTAAAGTTATTTGAGGACAAATGGGCCATAGTAGAGTCAAATTACGACCGTGAGATGACATGTGGCAGAGATTATGGGGCACCTATCCCTACATCTTCACCTTTGTCTAGAAAGGCTCACTCCACTTTCCAGCCACCACCTTTTGATATGAGAAGAATTTTGGGTAGGTCAGAATCAATGACACATCCTCCTAAAATCACGAGCGTTACACCTTCAGCTCGAACCCCTGCTCCAAAAAAGCCAAAAGCAAGAGATCCTCATAAAAGAGACATGACATATGAGGAAAAACAAAAACTTAGCGCAAACCTTCAGAATTTACCTTCTGAAAAGCTAGATGCAGTTGTGCAAATTATTAAGAGGAGAAACTCAGCACTTTCCCATAATGATGATGAAATTGAAGTGGATATTGATAGTGTGGATGCCGAGACTCTCTGGGAGCTTGATAGATTTGTGACCAACTATAAGAAAAGTTTGAGCAAACAAAAGAGGAAGGCTGAACTTGATCTTCAACTTATAACACAATCTGACCAGAATTCCCCACATAAGGTAAAGCATTCAATTTTTACTTCTAATTTTCATTGTCTACTTTAGGAAACAACCATTGCTAAATGCATTTATTTCACACTTCCTGTAGAGTCAAACACCAGCTGTGGTTGAGCTTATGAAAGAAACACAAGCAGGTAATTTGTTATTGGTGGCATTTCGAGTGTTGTCAATCTCAATTATTGAATTATGATATATCTCGTTTGCATGCTTGTGAGCAGATGAAAGAAATGTTCCCCCATCCTTGCCTTCGCAAGTGGAAATTCAAGTGAATAACGGGAGCAAGTCTAGTAGTTCAAGCAGCTCAAGCAGTGGCTCTGGCCCTTCCTCAAGTGGTACTTTGGTTAATTATTTAGTTATTAGATATCTTTCCCATTACTCAAGCTTATACATGTTTGCTCCTGCTTATTGTTTTAGTCATATGTTCTACCTTTCTCATTTTTATGTGTTTTTGCAGATTCTGATAGTGATAGTTCCTCAGCCCCTGGGTCTGATGCAGGATAACAAAGAACCTGAATATATTCTGTCAGGTAGAATTCATCCAAAGTTTTATGTTACTTTGTTATCTGATTTTTGTCTAGTATGTTTTCTGCATCGTATTTTATCTTTCTGCCGGTTTCATTTAGAAGAGGGGCATATGTACCTGTATGAACTGGAACACAATAAATGGATAATGTGTTTATTGATATGAAAACTGGTCTGTAACAAGATGTGAAGCACGAGAGAATTACAAAACTCTCTTCCTCCCTCTCTGCTCTAGGTATTCAGGAGACCTATAACTCTTTCTAACTTCTCTCCCCTCTCCGGTCTAAAATGATACCCTTTAACATTCTCTATCTCTATTTATAGTAGGCTAGACTAAACAACTAATTCTGACAACCTTACTAACATAATTTCTCTTAGCTATAAATCACGATTATTTATAAATGAGTAGTGCTGTTTTACCCTAAAATGTGTAGTTGAGTGCATTTCTAGTGTCCTTTCTTAGGCTTTTGATATGTTAACAGAGTGACAGATATGTCTTGAATGAATCTGAAGATGCCGAAAAATAACAGTAATTGTAAGCTACAACCCAAAGCTGCATTGAATGAGACATGAAGGAATTGGTGCATTGCTTATGTCTAATTACATTTTAGGACGAGTCTACAATGATATAATTTACTTGAGTGCTACAATCTATCTCACTGAAATAATTATAATGTAGGAAATAATTGCCTGACACATGATTTTAACCGCTGAATGTTGTGGCATTCATGTAACTTGTGGAATGATCCTATTTTTTTATGCATTAACAGTTTAATACTATGGAAAATGAAAAATCCAAATTTACATTTGTGTTTTTGTTCTGACTGTCAGGATTTATTGTAACAGAATGTTTTAAGTTTGAACTATTACTAACTTTTTTCTCATTTCTTTTGTCATTTAATGTGGCAGATCTCTGATGTTAGATTAAGATGATGGTGTATCTAAATTTAGCAGTTGGTTTGTGGAGGAAGCATTTTCAAGGCCACCTGTGATCCTAATGATGCAGTGTGGGATCTTTTTCACTCATTTGTTGGAACTGTTCTCCATGCAATTCATAGCCTTACTTGTGTTGATAGGAAAAACTCTTGTATAATATTTGGTAGAATGTGATGATAATTAGGTTGTTAGTTTTCCATAGCAGTGCATATTGCTAACTACTTATTTTTGTTTTGTGATGGCAGATTCAAGATTCTCGCTATTATACAAAGGTAATCTGTAAATCCTAGTTTTTGAAGCTATTATTTGTGTAAACGTGAAATTTCAGTTTGTGTGGTAGCATGAGTTTTGCTTATTTTTTGTTTATTAGTGATATAGGGACATTAGGAACAAAGATCAAGTGTCCCAAAAAAAATTATGTCACTATGTCTTAGGTCAATCAAATTTCACCAAGTAATATAAAAATGTTAGTTTTTGTTTTTATGTCTTTTATTTGTAATTCAGTGGCAGTTTTTAATTGGTCTGGGACATAAATAGGATCGAAAATGGAACACATGATTTCCATTCTGACATTAGGGGATGTTAGTGTGTGTACATTTTAGCTAGTTCAGTTTCACTGTCTGCTTTTGGGATTCTTGAGTAATTCAGTAGTGACTTGTTAGGTGGTGAATGGAAATTCTCAAAGTTGTACATTGAAGTACATGTCAAAACCCAAGTTTTTTGTCATACATATAAATTGACCTTGTAAATAGAGTGACCTCTTTGGAGATAGCATGAGCTGTGTGTATTTCAGTGTTTGATTTCCTACTTTCGCCCAACTATGTCACAGGTCCTTTTCGTTGAATTTCGGGTTAAGGGTTGGATAAGTATTAATCTAGTCCCCATCCGTCTTGTTATCATTCTAGTTGTGGTGTATGGAGATGTATAGGTTGATTTTGTAGTAGATATATCATTACTCTAATTTATATCTTTGCAGAATATTTAATGAAAAAATGTATGGACTGACAGTGTAAAAGTTTTATACTCTCATCTATTATTTATTTTCAATCATCATTGACTCTTACAAAAAAGTAATACAAATGAATTATGGATGATGTAACGATTGTGTATAAATGTTTACATTGATAACAGTTTAAAATCTATGCACTGTCAATATAAAGTTTTTTTTACAGCATGTTATCCATTATTAATTTGTATTTTTGTTTGAGAATCAATAATGATTAACATATGAATGATTTGTTAAGAGTGTAACTTACACCGTCAGTGTATACATATTAAATCCTATCAATAAATTAACAGCTAATGACATAACAAAAAAAATGTTTGTAGATGAGGTAGAAATTTCTTTTTTGTAAATGTGTGTATATGTATTATGTATACGGTATACCATAATTTCTCACTTAAACAAACATATATGTATTAAAAAATTACCCATGCTAAAAAAAACAGCCCAACACAATCTTGGTTTTTTAAGAAAATGATGCATGTACAATTGTTAATAAAAAATGAACACCCACTATTCCTAACTGTTTGCCTTGTGAGTTGTGAATGAAGTCTCTTTATGTGTTCATATTCTAATATACTAAACTCTCAACATAAGGTTACACACTTAAAAAAGTTATTTAGTCACTAATATTTTGAATCAAACCAAAATTAAAATTCAAAACCAAAGATGAAGATTTGAAATCAAAATCACTGAATGCAACATCAATCTCAGAGGAAAAGACAAACCAACCTATACTCTTGACATTACGATCTTCTATGATATGGCAACTTGCAACTACCATGAGGCGAGCTTCAACTATAGAACTTCTTGGAAATGGATGTTAAGACTTCGTGGAAAAGGAGGTCGATAAGCAAACCGTATTTAATTTGTCACAATTGAAACATGTTCATCTTATATATGACGATTGTAAAATCAATCTATTGCAGCCACAATATCATTCATCGCCATAACTTTTTGTGATTTGAAATTGGTCTGCTATTTCATCCTGATGTGGTTCTGCCCCCTTATGAAATAATTTTGTTTCACTTGCATAACCCAATTTGCAATTTGGAATGATATTTAAAATCTTAGTTATGGTTATTATCTAAAGTGAAAGAGACTAGTTTTGTTGAATTGTATCTTTCCTAGCTAATATGGAGAGGCAAGTTACATATCTGGAGAGGCAAGTTATTATGTAACTTGCCTCTCCATTAACGGAGAGACAAGTTATTATCTAACTTGCGGAGTCTAACTCATCTACTCATCTAATATCTACTTACTATTCTCATTTTTTGGATGTTCCCATTGGGTACTATGATAGACTTTTAACAGAATTATACATACTGAACTTTCTTACTTTTTAACAATATTATAAAATTATAACTTCATGGAAAATTCAAAATATTTATATTTTACATTTACATACAAATAAGAGAAAATACAACTCATAATTTTTTTAGAAGAACTGCAAAATGATGGAGCCTTATTATTTTCTTATTTCAAGCTTAAAAAGTAAAAGCGAAGACAAAAATCTAAAGCCAGAGAAATGTGTTGTACGCCACACTTCCACTGATGTTAACAATGCAGCGTCTCAAACTTTCAATCCCACTCTCACTTACCCATTCCCACATTTCTCTCTTCCATTTCAATTTCAAACC
The DNA here is from genome assembly GCF_001865875.1 of Lupinus angustifolius. Lineage (NCBI taxonomy): Eukaryota > Viridiplantae > Streptophyta > Magnoliopsida > Fabales > Fabaceae > Lupinus > Lupinus angustifolius. Next base: position 6,533,902 of record NC_032018.1, read on the forward strand.
CAAATCCTTCTCTTCTTCTTCTTCTTCCCAAATTTCGCTTTGGTCTGGTCTCCAATCATGGAGAGAAACTCCTCTTAACCATGACCGTAAATGGGGACCCTATGGCCCACAACCCGAACCCATAACCCATTGTGATACCCCATTTGGTAAAGCTTCTACCTTGGCTGAACTTGGTTCCATTGTTCTCTCAACCAGCGACCCTCTTGCTAAAGCCAACCTCTCTCACTTAGCTTATTCCATCTGGCGCCGCCATAATCTACCCGTCGGAGACACCAAACCACCACTTCGACCCGCTCGGCCTGATAAGCCCCGATTGGTTCGTTTCTTAGTTTCGTATGTTACGTGTTTGTTTTAATTTCCCTGTTGTCTTTTCTTTTGTCCTAACAAAGGTACATCCTTAGATATAAACACGTATACAATACTTCATATTTAGATACAAATGCATTTATGTTTTTTGTGTTATTATCTATGGCTAAATTTTAATTTTAATCTTTATCAATATTTTATTGATTGTCTATACGTACATACGGCTATACACACGTCTTTCTCATCTCCTCAACCTATAGCTAAGGAAGTAACCCCTCGCATGTCTGTCCCTCTCAACAAGTGTAGCTGACACTAATTGAACGATTGACCTTTTAGTTAGTGGAACCTTATACTACTAGACCAATGTCTTGATGGTTTCCTTGTTGCCTTGTGAGTGCAAGTTATATCTAACATTATGCTAATTACAACTACTTTTTTTATTTTGTATGTTTTTTAGTATCATCTTTATGAATGTTGCCTATTTAATTTCACGAGATTTATGAGCTAGAGCATAGTTACATGGTTTTCTTATATACCCTATGTATGTATGACATATTGAATTCCCTGGATATCGTACCAGATTCTGGGTTTGTTACAAAGAAAGTTTTGTAATAACAGTGAAAAAAGTGTCTGTGTACTACGGTAAATGTGTGTTAGAGTGTATCTACTTCAAATCATTTAGAAGGTTAATATTTCAATCATAATGCACCTTAATTACCCAGGAGAAATTCTTGCAAATATTTGATAATTTCTAGTTGCGTGCATTAGGCCAATAAATTATTGATATATCATTAAGTAACTTAGTAATTAATCATCAATTGGTAGTAAGGCACAAGGTTCCCACAAGGTGGGATCTAGCAGGGTAATTGTATGCGGCCTTATCTTCAAAAGGGGAGAAGTTGTTTCGAAGATTTGAACTCTTCACCTCCAAGTCACAAGACAACAACCTTACTTTTTCATTGAGCTTCGCCCTCTAATTATCAATTGATAACTTATTTGTGTAGTGTACTTAATTTGAGGGCGCTAGATTTATCCAACAAATTTTTGGAAGTCGCTTTGATTATTTTTTTAGTGAATGTCTGTTTTATGTTACTTATATACAGCTTTTGATGTGTAACTTGTTTCTATGGTTTTTCTGTCATCAACTAATGATTTTTGAAAATGTAGTTTTGTTTGTAGTTTCTGCTTTGTCTTAATGATTTCTCCATAATGAGATTGTTTTCATTGATTTCAGGTTTCCCCTAAGGAAATTCCTGCTCCCAAAAACTCAGGTTTGCCTCTGAATGCTTATATGCTTCATAATCTGGCCCATGTGGAGCTAAATGCAATTGATTTGGCGTGGGATACTGTTGTTCGCTTTTCTCCCTATAGTGAGATACTTGGGGAGGGGTTCTTTGCTGACTTTGCTCATGTTGCTGATGATGAGAGTCGCCACTTTTCGTGGTGTTCGCAGAGGCTTGCTGAGCTGGGTTTTAAGTAAGGGTAGTTTGGATATTTCATTTTGTCACCAACTATAGTTGATTTGATTATGCTGATTTTATGATTTTTCTGTATTACTAGTTATGGAGATATGCCAGCTCACAATCTACTATGGAGGGAATGTGAGAAATCATCCGACAATGTTGCTGCGCGTTTGGCAGTGATCCCACTAGTCCAGGCACCTTTTTCCCAACCTTTAGATCAATTTTCTTGCCTTTTGACGTTTGTAAATAATTATTCACAGGGTATTGTCTTTCTTAGAACGGCATTCAGAAAAATGCTTTCTCTCATTAGTCATATGCCACAGAGATAGAAATTTTTTGAATTATGTTGTCCTGATGCTCTAAATGTATATATATTTATGTCACTTGTAGGAGGCTAGAGGACTTGATGCTGGGCCACGCTTGGTGCAAAAATTAGTGGGTTTTGGTGATAATAGGACATCTAAAATTGTGGCTAGAATTGCTGATGAGGAAGTTGCACATGTAGCAGTTGGTGTCTACTGGTTTGTTTCTGTCTGTCAAAAATTAGATTGTGCCCCAGACTCCACTTTTAAAGGTTGGGAAGCCTGTTTGTTGTTTAATATCAACATATGCACACATGCACCAATACTGAATGCATGCAAGCTTCAACATCAACTTCATTTCGTAACAATGCAGACTTGCTAAATGAATACAATGTAGAACTAAAGGGTCCCTTCAATCATGCAGCTCGAGAGGAAGCTGGCATTCCCCGTGATTGGTGAGAACCTGTACAAGATTGATGGAATTTTCCACCTTATTTCTTCCATATGATAACATTTTGGTTGTTTAATTCTCCTGTTTAGGTATGATGCATCATCATCTACAAGCAATCTGGATAAAAAATACCAAGGCAATAAAAAACAGCTATCTGCAGTAAGTTAAACTCATCTTGTCCATTTCTGTATGGATTTAATAAGTTTTTATCCATGTAAATACCATGAATTTTGCGTGCAGTGCTTGTTTAAATTTTAGTCATTGTAGTCCATTTACAAAAGCAGTGTGCGTTTGTCTTTCATCAGAAAATGCAAATACTGAAAAGCACATTGTTTGTGGTACTTACAAATGAATAAAATTTAGAGATTAAATACAAAAAATGTCATATTTTTTAGGACCAAAAGCTTACTTAAACCTTGATGTAATTTTATTTGTTAGCTGTTCTTTTGGCTTAAATGCTTACTATTGATGCATTATGCATATCGATGTACTTTACAGGTTTATGAGAGGCTGGCTTCAATCATTGCTATGGAAAATGAGAATTCCAGTTTGAACAGGCCACCCAAATAATCTTCTTCATCTTGACATGATTTAATGAGCTATTTCTGTGTTCAACTAGAAATATATTATCTGAGCATGATATTGGAACTTATCTTCTCTAGCAGCCAACACAACAACCTCAACAGAGTCTTCTCCTTTGAAGTCTGAAATTCTGAATTGATCTATATATGTTTGGTGGGATTTGGTGATGCAATTCTTTCATTAGTAACCTTGTTTGACTGCAAGTGGTACTAATACTAATTCTGAATTTCAGATCACCATGTGCCCATTATTTATGAGAAGCATAAGCAAAAGGGAGAGATAAAACTTTAGTTTACTTTGTGTACATTCACTTCACCAGATGTAAGACACTGATGTAAATACACAAATTTTGTAAATACTCAAGATCAAGAGAGGCTTTGAAACAAATTTTTTGAAGGAGAATTAAGTCGAAAAACATAGCTTAGCTTTTTGGATAGAGTGCGGTATGAGTAAAAAAATTCACTTATCTCAGAATTCACGTTAAAAAATAATCTTTAAAAGCCTAAAGGAGATTGTTTTTTCTTTAAAGTTTATTTATGGGGCATAGGCGTGTGTGCCATTTTATGCCATGTTTATATTTTTGTTGTAGTTCCCATTTCATACTTATGTGAATTGTTTTAAGAGTAATATGCATTGATAGTTGATGTCAAAATTACTTTAACTATCTTATAAATGTCAAAATATAATAATAATACATCAAGTTTTAGTGTTATTAGATAAGGATGACTATATTGATCAAAAGGGATTATAATATCTTATTACAAGTTATGTTCATTGATAAAACATTGATGTGTAATTCTTTCATAATTGATTTGCAAAAGATTTTCTTGATTTCCTCTTATCTCTAAAAATTGTGTTATCCTTCATTTGATATATTCTCCATACTATAGCTTCTAATGATTTCTTTACATGCCCAAATCACCTAATGTGTGATTCTATCATATTTTTTATAATAGGACATGCCTCAACTTTTTCTCTTATATATTGATTGTATTCATTCCTAATTATATATTGTCTAATGTGTCTAGTCATCTAATGCAATATTTTCATATATGCTACATTGAGTTTATTCTATCATTGACGTTTTATCTCCTACATATGTTAATGAAGCACTTAGTAATTTCATTATGTTTGAATCTTATGGTTTATTTCTCTCTCAATTTATCCATCATGTTGTATGATTGATCCAATATACTTAAATCTAGTGAATTGTGGTATAATATGATCTCAATTTTTACATAGGTTTGTACGCCTTTTGCTAAACTTACACTTCATATCTTATGTCTTACTTCCACTTATACGAAAATCACGTGCTTCTAAATCTTGTCTCCACATTTCTAACTTCTCATTTAATTTCTCTCTCACGTCTCCAACTATGACAATATCATATACAAAAAGATAAGCATTGTAATTTTTTTTTATCAGCAATGAACTTTATTAAAAAATGAAAAGTAAAAAACTAGGAGAACAAGTGGTACTCTTATCCACAAACACAAAATTAGCTATAAAAAAGACGCTTAGATGGATTTAATGTCCAATCCAAAAAAGAGAAATTGAAATTATTACAACGAATTCTTAGGATGTTTCAAGAATTTAAGAATATAAGTTTCATCACCTCATTAAAACGAAAATTCAAAAATTCAAAAATTCAAAAATATATTGTTCCTCACAAGCCATATATTCCAAATAGTGACAACCACCTTTGGTTATTCTTGTTCCTCAACGGCAACAAAGTAATATGAGTATAAAAGTTTACCTTACAATCATTGTGAAACATTGTAATTGATTGATGAATATGTTTAATATATGCACATCCAAGATCAATATAAATAGGTAAGGGCTCAATGTTGACCCTTGGTATAGTCCTATACAGTGTTGTGAAACCTGAGCCGGACCTCAAACCGGCAGAGGTCCCGTATTAGGTTTGACCGGTTTAAACGGTTAAACTGTCCGGTTTGACCGGGTGATTTCGTACATAATTAATAATTTTTATTTATAAATATATAGTTATATATAAATGTAAAACTTTATATAATTAATAATTATGTATAATTATATTGAAATAATACTTCTTAATCTTTTTTTGGATCGTAGTAAAACAAAATATTAGAACATTGTCTCATTTTTTTATTTTTAGGTGAGCCGTCCGGTTTACTTCCCGGGTTAATCCGGTTTAACCGGGTTTAACATGGTCGGACCGGATTTTTTCCGGTTCAAAGCGGTTCAACTCTCATTCGATTAAGACGGCAAATCAGAGCCGTTTTCAAGTCCGGTCAGCGGTCAGACCGGTCGGACCGTCCGGTCCGGTTCTAACAACACTGGTCCTATAGCAATAATAAAATCTCGCGAGTCCTTAAACTTTATTCTCACGCCGGCCTTGATCACATCACACATATCCTTAATTTCTCGAATGTAAGCAATCCAAACTCATTTATTCTACAATTTAAAGAAAACTATGTGCCACAAGGTGATGGTGGCCTACTAGTTGGTTTTTGGTGATGAATTTATTGACAAATATACTAGTCATTAAAGCAGTATAAGTGTTTTTTACGCTATCAGCAAATCCTCACCATTCATATGCTAGTTATTATTGACTTTCACACAAAAGTATTACAAATAAATGGTGAATAATATGATGATAGTGTAAAAACTTATACTGTTAGTACACAGATTTTAAACTCTATATTTAAACCTGTTTTTAGAAATTGAAATTATTACATTGGCATTCTATATTGGTAAATGCAAGAAGCATATTTTTCTGAGTTCGACATAGGGTGTGAAAAACAAAAATCAAAGTGCGGAAAGAGAGGATATTGTCAAATGTGGGAAAGAAAATTCTCATAGAATCAATATCTCAAGCTACTTTTATGTTTGGTATGAGCTGTTTCAGACTTCCCTCAAGTTCTTGTCACAAAACATAAGCAATAATTAGAGACTTTTGGTGGGTGGACAAAGAAACATGTAAAAAACGTTCATTGGAAATTTGGAATGATTGGGATTCCTTGTGTAGGGAATCTACATTAATGATAGTTGGGCATGTGTGGGGCACAAAAAATGATGAGAAAGTAATAAAATGTACATAAACGTCTTATAAAGAGGCTAGAAGAAGTTCTTTAGAACGAAGTTTTATACTACTAGATCAACATTTTATTGTTATAATTTTTTATGTTTTGAGACAAGCAATATTTTATTTTTGTATATGCTATTCAGAATAATTATTTAGAATTAATTTTTAATACACTATCAATATTTTATTGATTACCTCCATATAAATATGTATTTACACAAGTTTCTCTCTAAATTTAAAGGCTAATATTAATTGTGGTAACTTAAATAGTTTTCTTTCAGTATTATAAAAAATATAAGGGGAATATTATGAGAAATTAAATGTTGAATCATTATTTGGTCATAATAAATAATTTAAATTTTTAAAATTTGTATATAATACAATTTTCATAAAAAATATATATACGGTTTTATATGCGTAAGGATTGAATATCTCATATAATCTCATCAATAAAAAATATTATATTTTGTAATACTATAATTTATGTGTGTGTTGCCCCACAATTTAATTATTTTTGGATAGAGTAATACTTCTGTAAGCCTAAACATCATGAGGCTAGGGTTTCCAAGACTTCTAAGCTTTTAACACCATTGTTTTAGCAAAGGCTACATGGAGGATAATGCATAATCTACACCATATCTTGCCAAGATTGTTCAATGATAAGTATCCCTAAGGTCTGATATCTTATCCATATAAACTTGGTGATATTATATCGTTCAACAATAATTATGTTTTTTTAAAATAAAATAAGTTAATAGGAATTTATAACAAAAATGTAATGAGAGAAAATCATTGGAATTATACTCCATTATTCAACTTTTCAGTATCCAAATGAATTGATTTACATGTATTGATTTCCTCACCATTATTTCTATCTTACCTCATTAATTCCTCAATGAGAAGATAAACAACTCACTATCCGAAACAATGATTCCTTGAATGATTAACAAAATTAACTTTTAATAAACATAGATATTATTATTCGCTAATAAATCTAAGAGTAAATTACATTGACACCCCTTGAGTTTTAGTGATATTATACAAACTACTCCTTACTTTTTTACACCTACACAAACCTCCCCTGATTTTTATATTTTCATTACACTGACCACCCTGCATAAGAAATAAGTGTAATCTTTTAAACAAAAAATGTGATAAATGCAATTAAGTTAAACAAAATATGATATATTATGGAGACATGTCCAAATAATATATGAGTCAATATTTCTTTATTATTTTTGGTTCGTTACACTTTAAACAATATTTATTTAGAAATGTTGATGCATTATGTAACCAAAAATAATAAAAGATACATTGATTTGTATATTATTTGGACTTGTCTACACAATATATCATGTTTTGTTTAACTTAATTGCATTTATCACATTTTTTGTTTAAAAGATACACTTATTTCTTATGCAGAGGTAGTCACTGTAACGAAAGTATAAAAACTAGGGAAAATTTGTGTAGGGGTAAAAAAATTAGGGATGCTTTGTATAATTTCACTAAAACTAAGGGGGGCGTAAACGTAATTTACTCTAAATCTAACTATATTTTTAGAAATTAAATTGGTTAGATGAGACACAAACACATAGTTTCTAGCTACTAACACATTCAACATCTAGAACTATATTCTATGTGATCAAGCTAAAACAAGTATAAAGAATTAAGAATAAAACATAGAAATCATTGAATAGAAACAATAATTGACAAATATGATCAAAGCATATATATATCATATCCCAACAAAAGAGAAACTAGCTACTCATTTCTATGGTCTCAAAAAAGGTCGCAATCTTTCAATCGTATAGTATATCTCTAAAGTTTTTTCCCTTTTATACTTGGTGAAAACACACATTCTTTCTTTGTGAACTCGATAAACTAAGTAACTAATAGAGTATCTCAAATCCCGTTAAGAAAAACTGAACTTGCTTTATAAGATTTTTCTTCTAGATTGCATTCTCTCTCTCACAATCCCCATCAATGAGCTCCAATTCACCAAGCGAAATTGTCTCTATTTGAATTCCTTGTTTTGTTTGCTCATTTCTTCAACAAACAACCAAAAAGGAAATATTAACTATGATCATGGAATATCTGCCATCTCCATCACTAAAAATAGAAAAAATGATATATTTTCCAATAAATTCACTCCCACAACAAAAAAAGTAACATATGTTACAAATGATATTTTGTTTATTAATGATTAGTTTACAAGTTGTTGGGCTAGATCAAGACTGGAGAGCCTCCAACCATCGTGTAGTTCCATTATTAGGTATGAGAAAAGTGAAGAGTCATAAATGAGATATCATATTTTGAACAAAACCTTAAGATAATGATTTTATAAACATTTTCACTTATAAATTTTTTCAGTCCTCTCATATTCAATATGTGATTTCACATTTGAATAAACTCAATTAAGTAATATATGTTACTTTCTTATATGGTATTTGAAAATTTGTAAGAGAATTTTGTATGAAAATATATCATTACACCCGAAAATAACATAAGTATCTTGTTTCAACATATCATATGGGACAAAAGTGTCATCTTTCTCCCCCACATTGGAACATCTGTCATAATGTCTACCAATAATTTTGCTTATTGACCTGCATATTTTGCCGACCGGTTTCGAATTGCTGAAAAATATATAGGTGTTGATCAATGATTTTTTGAGCTGTGTCGTTGTATGCAGTCCACTACCTATATTGATAGCTTTATTTTACCAGGTTTGTTCTACCATCACAGGAATAACCATTAATGATTAATCAAAACTAGAAATCACTTTCAAATTGTTGGAAAACGTAGGTGTGTTGATCAGTAATTTTGAGTTGCGTCATGGTATGAAGTCCACTTCCTTGAAAGGGATTTTTCGACAGACATTCAGTGCCATTTGATTATCTAGCTGTTTCCCAAGTTAACAAATACATTTGGCCATAGCATGTACTCTATAATGTTTTAAATTGTGATTGGAATGTTTAGAGTAAATTATATTGACATCCTTGAGTTTTAGTGAAATTATATAAACCACCTCTCACTTTTCTATACTTACATAAACCTCCCCTAATTTTTTATACTTTTGTTACACTGACTACCTCTGCATAAGAAATAAGTGTATCTTTTAAACAAAAAATGTGATAAATGCAAAATTAAGTTAAAACAAAACATGATATATTATGTAGACAAGTCCAAATAATATACAAATCAATATATCATTATTATTTTTGGTTACATAATGCATCAACATTTCTAAAGAATTATTGTTTAAATAGCTATTATAATATAGTGTAATGAACCAAAAATAATAAAGAAATATTGACTCATATATTATTTGGATTTATCTTCACAATATATCATGCTTCGTTTAACTTAATTGCATTTATCATATTTTTTATTTAAAATGTTACACTTATTTCTTATGCAGGGGTGGTCAGTGTAATGAAAGTATAAAAATTAGGGGAGGTTTGTGTAAGCGTAAAAAAGTGAGGGGTAGTTTGTGTAATTTCACTAAAACTCAGGAGGAGTCAGTATAATTTACTCGAATTTTTATTATATTACAATTATGAAAAATAAGGCTATAATTGTGATAATGTCATTGACGAGACAATCAAAACCATAAAATTAGCAGCTATGATTTGACTTAAGTATAATTTGAGACTATGACTTGATCTTTATTTTAGATTTGATGCTAGTAATATGTTTAATGTTTTGAATCTGATCCATAATTTTTACATTTGATCTCTTTTAATCAAATTTTCTCACCAGAGAAACCAAAAAAGAAAATAAGTTTAGGAAAACTTGAATAAATAATTTTATATGAACTTTGCATAACTAGCTTATAAGCAAAATGAGATCTTATAGGTTAGTTGAAAGCTTATAAGGTTGTTAAGAGTTTATAAGCATTGAGCTAAAAAAGTTGAAGGTTAAAGTTGAGTGGTAAAATACAAATTTGTGGCAAGAATGTTATAATAAGCTAATCGGTAGATAGGGGTATTCAGCAAATCCAAAAACAAAAACATAAAAATGATAATAAAAAAATGACACTCAATCAATCCAAATTGAAAATTGATTGGATGATGTTGAATTGTTTTCAAAATTATCAACAAATTAGGTTTTTATTTAATTTTAGGAACTAGAGTGAACCAATTCTTATATGTATATACACATAAAACACAACGCTTTGAACATAATGGGCCACCGACTGCTCAACACAATGTTTTCTTTTCATCTTGGCTTCCTCAGTCTCTCAAAGACAAACCCTAACCGTGGTACATCTTAAAGTAACAAGTAAGGATCCTCTTCATTAATGGAGAGACAAATACTACAAAATAATATACAAAATGTAATATGTAATGACACTTTTATTCTTTTATTTATCATAAAATCACATTTTTTGCTATTAAAAATATGAGGAAAAATAACTACTTGCCTCTCTATTAATGGAGAGGATCCTTGTTCTAAATTAACTAAGTAAATTCAAATGTGTGTTCAGTTTATCATGCATGGTACGAAGAAGAAGACTTATTTGATACTTTGGGTGAATGATGTTAGAACATAACAGTGAAGAAGGCAATGAATGAGAGTAAGTCGCGGGAGAGAAATCAGAGAGGAAATTAGTAGGAGAATGATTGGAGAATGTATGATATATTTTTTATTACTCTTTCATTCATCATACAAGCCCACTTATACAAGTTTCCATATTTGGCTAACTAACATTAACCACCTAACAATAATAGAAACTTCTAACTACCAACCTAACTAACTATTTGATTAGTATTTCAACACTCTTCCTTAATCAAAGAGTTACAATTCAATAAATACAATCACATAACTAAGAGTTCTCAATTCTGTTTGATGCTACATACATTCAACATATCCCTTAATTTCTTAAACCTTAAAAACTTCAAGCCTTTTGTCAATACATCAGCAATCTGGTTTTCTGTGGCACAATGAATCAACTTCACATCCTCTTTTTCAACTTGATCTCTTAGGAAGTGAAACCTTGTCTCAATATACTTGCATCTTCCATGACTAACCGGATTCTTGGCTAGATTTATAGCTGATTTGTTGTCCACTCTTAACTCAAACTTACCAATTTGACCACACTTTAATTCTGATATCAGAGATGTTAACCACAAGCCTTGGCATGTAGCATTTCATGTTGCAATGTACTCTGCTTCACAAGTGGAAAAAGTCACTATATCTTGTTTCTTGGAACTCCAAGATATATGGGCACCAAAATATTAGGATGTCATCGAAGTACACCACAACAAACTTTCCAAGGAAATCCCTTAGGACGTGGTTCATCAACCTCATAAATGTGCTTGGCACATTGGTTAAGCTAAAAGGCACTACCAACCACTCCTCGTACAAGCCATATTTTGTTTTGAAGGCTTTTTCCACTCATCTCCTTCTCTAATCCGAATTTGATGGTACCCACTCTTCAAATCCACTTTTGAGAAGATGCAGGCACCATGTAATTCCTCTAAGAGATCATCCAATCTAGGAATGAGATGTCTATACTTGATCGTGATATTGTTCACGGCCCTACAGTCAATGCACATCCTCCAGGCTCCATTTTTCTTTGGAACTAGGATGATTGGGACGACACAAGGACTTAGACTTTCTTGAACCCAACCCTTGTGCATAAATTCCTCGACTTGTTTTTGAATCTCATTAGTCTCTTGAGGATTAGGCCTATTGGGCAATGATGCACCATGAATCAAGTCAATATGATGTTCAATGCCCCTTAAAGGTGGGAGGCCGCTAAGGACTTCATCTGGGAATACATCATTGAACTCATTCAAGAAATCTTTCAAAAGTTGAGGCATAGAAGCCTTCTCAATAGCCATGCTATTTAAGCAAAAACTTTGGCACAAAAGTAAGTACATGGGCTGCCTTGTAACTAGGGCATGCTTTACTTCACCTTTTGTGACAAAGTAGCTTTTCTTTTGATCATTTCGATCATTCTTTTTGACTTGGCTAGAGTCTATGGTTTCAGCCGCAACCTCCTTTTTCTATTGGTCAATCTTTTCTTTCAGCCTACGCTGATCATCACTCACTTGTTTTGGGGACAAGGGTGATAGGACCATTTTATGATTATTATGCATAAATGTGTACTTGTTAGTACGCCCTTCGTGGGTAGCATTTTTATCATATTGCCACGGTCTTCCTAATAGCATATGGCTGGCCTCCATGTTGACCACATCACATAGGACTATGTCCTCATATTTTCCAATGGAAAAAGGGACCTCAACTTGCTTATTCACGACCATCTCCCCCACATCATTAAGCCATTGCAGCCTATATGGTGTTGGGTGTGCCTTGGTGATAAGCTTCAATTTAGACACCGTTCTTGTGCTAACCACATCCATCAATGATGAGGGTACATATATTACCTTGTACAAGGCAGCGAGAATGAAAAATGTTTTCTCTTTGATTTTACTCATGTTTTCGGTTTTGACTCCCAAGGAGCCTTCTAACCATGAGTATATCACCATCGGGCATATTAAGATCACCCTCACTATCTTGTTCCTCATCACTAGTTGACTCAGATTGAGACTCAATGTCCCCATTTAGAACCATCATAGTTCTTCTTGTAGGGCATTGAGAAGCAATATGGTCACGCCCCAAACATTTAAAACATTTTATATCTCGACTCCTTTGATTTGGATCAAGGGGCTGCTTACCTTGGGACTTGGTTGTCCCCACGACTTCTTTAGAATTAGGGACAATCTCTTTTGTTGCAATGCCCTCTTTCTTGGATTTATCTTTCCAAGTATTTGATGGATACTTGGTTGCTGAATTAGAGGAGTACTTAGACTTCCTCCTCTTGATTTTTGTTCTACCTTAATGGCCTTTTGGACAAGGTCATCTAACTCAACATATGGTTGAAGCTCCACAATATCCTGAATTTCAGGGTTCAACCCATGTAGGAACCGAGTCATTGTAGCTTCTCGGTCCTCATGGAAGTTGGACCTAAGTAGGGCCAACTCCATCTCCATGAAATATTCATCAACTGATTTGTTACCTTGAGTTAACCTTTGCAATTTTTTATGCACAACTCTTTGGTAGGAACTAGGAACAAACCTCCTCCTCATCACCCTCTTCATCCCCCCCAAGTATTTACTACTTACTCACCATATCTCCTCCTCTCCTTTTGGATCTGGTCCCACCATACCATGGCATATTCCTTAAATTCTAGGGCAGCAACCTTCACCTTTTTCTCCTCACTATAGTGTTGGCATTCAAACACTTGTTCCATTTTTAACTCCCACTCATGATAGGCTTCTGGGTTATTAAGTCCTAAGAATGTAGGGACTTTTATTTTTACCCTCTCTAACATATACTCCCTCCTTCTATCTCCACGGCCTCCTCCCTCACGGCCACCCTCAAAATTATCCTCCTCATACCTCCCTCATATTCATCCTCCTCACGCCTACCTCTCCTCTCACCATGGCCCTCATCCTCACGACCACCTCTTCTATCTCTCCTCCCTCTCCTACTATAGTCTACATCACTACTAGAGTCACCCTCCAGCCTCCTAACATCTATTCTCATTTGATCCATTTGCCATTGTAGGGCCTGCAATTGGGTTCTTATCATAGCATGTAGCACGACTGTCCTTGGTGATAATGGAGAACCACTATCTTCTGGACTAGCCATAATGTCATTCTCCTTACTTTTCTCTCAAGTGTTTACACTCTCTCACTTTTATCTCAAATTTCTTCTTTGATTCTTGAGTGAGTCAAGTAATCAAGTTGTAGTATCAAAAACGTGTGACAAATTCACAAGATTACCAATTTATTTGGTTTATGGCTCAGCTGGATTGTGTGTAGGTTATAGGGTTGTGTTTGTGTAGGTTTTGTGGGTTAGGGTTAGGTTTTGGTCCCGGTTTGGGTAGGTTTTTGGGTTAGGTTTAGGGTTTTGTATTCGGTTTGATGTGTTTGGGTTAAGGTTAAGGTTTATATTCGGTTTGTGTAGGTATTTGGGGTTTAGAGTTTTATTTTGGATGATTTGTGTTTGGGGTGTCTCGGTTTTTTAGGGTATTTTGTGGATGAATTTGGTTTTTGTAGGGTAATGTGTTTAGGCTATGGTTTTGTGTGTATGTATGGCTTTTGGTTCGACCAAGGGGAAGAAATTGGGTAGAAGAAGAAGAATTGTAGAAAGAAGAATTTGAAATTGCACTTACTTGAGGTGCTGCCTCAAATTCAACTCCTTAGTTTTATTTTGATAAAGATATTGTTATTGTGACTTTCAGGCAAGAACTGAGCTCTGATACCACTTGATGACAATCTCTTTGTGGATTGTCTTTATTTTAGGATCGTTTCTTGTGAAAGTCCCTTTTTGATTGATGAATTACTTTGCTTGTATTTGTTTGTTTACTTTTGATTGTTGATTTGCCTTGGGAACGCTTCGGCCTGAGTTTGTAGAATTAATTTAGGAATGATTGATGAAGGAATTAGGCTCACGGTTTTGTGGTAAATGATGGATGAATGTTGTGGATGGTTGTTGGTTGATGATGGACTTGATACTCACAGTTTGGATGGTTGATTGAAGGTTTGGTGTGTTGTAAGTGTTTAAGAATATGGTAGGGGAATTGGAATGGAATGGCGCCACAAACAATGGAATGTTTGATAAGCCTTGTGAAGTTCACCACAAGAGAATGATAGTCTTGATAAGAACAAGGGTTCTTGACTAAGTCAAGAAGCTAGGAGAAAACTCACTAACAATCGTTATTCAAAATAATATTCAATCTACTTTATTCCTTGTGCATTCAATTCATATATAGAGGAAAAGAACTTTGGTTTAAATTTCCATAATCGAAAGGCATAAGAAGATAAACTAATCCTATCTAATCTCAATCTAATCTCCATGTGTTGGACGAATGGTGATGGTGGATTTGATTTGAGGTTGCCTTGATGAATGGTTGAAATAATATCTTCCATTATCTTCATGTTGATGATATAATTTGATCCTCCTTTTGATTTGCTTGTTTGAAAATTAGATTAGGAGATCCTTATCTTGTGGAGATTAGATCTCCCTTAATTATAGTTGTGTGGACTTAGTCCTCCTTTTGATTTGCTTGTTTGAAAATTAGATTAGGAGATCCTTATCTTGTGGAGATTATATCTCCCTTAATTCTAGCCGTGTTGACTTGGTCCTCCTTGATTCTAGCCGTGTGGAATCTTTTTGACTCCATCTTTTCCCTCCAAGCTTTCATCAATATACTTTATCTCCTTGCTCTATCTCTAACCGTCCCTCCCTTCCTACAAGACATGAACCTTAATTAAAAAAAATGTAATAAAATGACATTAATTTAAAGACATGATAAATAAAAGTCCTAAACTAGTGTGGGTTTAAGATAACTTCCCACTTATTTATGGTCCTAATTACTAATGTAAGAACTAAAGAGATCAAGGTGGATCGTCCCTTAGGCCGTGACCTTCCTTGAGCTCTTCATTACGACTTATGCAAATTTAAGCCTTCTCTTCATGTTTGGTCCCATTTGCACTTGTTTCTATGGTAGAAAGTATGAGTTTCCGAAGTGCTTCTTGGGCTTTTTTGGTCTTAGCTCTAGTCATAGGTCCTCCTAAGCCACGTAAAGGGTCTTCATTGATGTTATGTCCCAATGGGTTTACATCATATTATATCATCAACATATATTTGAACTAATAGTACATGATCCTCTAATCTACGAATAAAGAGGGTAGTATCAACCATACCCCTCAAGAAACTTTTTTCAAAGAGGAAAGAGCTCAATCTATCATACCAAGCTCTGGGAGCTTGTTTAAGGAAAGGGCCTTCTTGAGCTTATATACATGGTTCAGATATTTAAAATTTTCAAAGTTGGGAGGTTGATCTACATATACCTCCTCTTGAATGTAGCCATTCAAGAAGGCGTTCTTGACATCCATTTGAAAAAGCTTAAAATTCATAATCGATGCAAAGGATAGAAACATCCTAATGGCCTCTAATCTGGCTACATGAGCGTAGGTCTCATCATAATCGATGTCCTCCTCATGGTTGTAGCCTTTGGCCACTAAGCGTGCTTTATTTTTAATAATCAAACCAGATTCATCCAATTTATTACGAAATTATTTTTAATAATCAAACCAGATTCATCCAATTTATTACGAAAGACCCATCTAGTACCAATCACTAGATGTTCTTTAGGCTTATGGACCAAGTCCCATACATTATTACGCTCGAACTGGTTTATCTCTTCTTGCATAACTATACCCCAGTGCACATCCTCAATGGCCTCATCGATGGTCTTAGGCTCGATTTGAGATACAAAAGCAACGAAGTTACATAAAGAGCTACGGGTTACCACCCCCGTAGTTATATCACCTATTACTTTGTCGAGTGGATGATCATTCTTGGTCTTCCAAGCGATTGGCAGGTCCTAATGCTCATCTTGGACAGTTTGCTCTGCTTCTGTTTCTTTGTCTTGGTCCATGTCCTTAGAGCATGTTTCTTCTAAATCACCTACAACATCATCAGAAAATACCTTCCTCTTCTCTTTTGGAGAAGATTCGTCAAAATGGACATGCACAGACTATTCTACTTGCATTGAATATTTATTAAAGACTCGATAAGCTTTACTATGCAATGAATACCCCAAAATATACCCTCATAAGCTTTTGAATCAAATTTACCTAAAGCACTCTTTCCATTATTTAATATAAAACATTTACAGCCAAAAGCATGAAATTGAACAATATTAGGTTTTCGACCTTTCAAAAGTTAATAAGGTGTTTTTGAAAAGTAGGCCTTAAGAGTATACAATTAATCATATAGCAAGTTGTATGCACTACATCAGCCCAAAAATATTTAGGAACCTTGTTTTCGTTTAGCATGGTTCTAGCTAGCTCCTCTAAGACTCGGTTCTTCCTCTCAACAACTCCATTTTGTTGAGGGGTACGAGGGGCCGAAAATTGATGCATAATACCAGTGTTGTTGGAACCGGACCGGACCGGACGGTCCGACCGGTCTGACCGCTG
>NC_032018.1:6551175-6551907 GCF_001865875.1 Lupinus angustifolius
AAAGATAAAGAGGTATTATTTCAATATAATTATACATAATTATTAATTATATAAAGTTTTACATTTATATATAACTATATATTTATAAATAAAAATTATTAATTATGTACGAAATCACGCGGTCAGACCGGACGGTTTAACCGTTTAAACCGGTTAAACCTAATACGGGACCTCTGCCGGTTTGACGTCTGGCTCGGGTTTCACAACACTGCATAATACCATATTTTTCACAAAATTTATCAAATAGATGATTTTCAAATTTGTCTTCAAATTCGCCACCATGATCGAATCGAATATATATTATCTTATGATTAAACTGGTTTTGAATTTGCTTGCCAAGGTTTTTGAAAGATTTAAAAGCATTGTTCTTGGACGAGAGAAATAATGTCCATGTATATCTAGAGAAATCGTCAACGATCACTAAAGCATAAAAGCTACCACCAAAACTCATGACCTGCGATGGTCCAAACAAGTCCATACGGAGAAGCTCCAAGGGACTTGTTGTGGATATCACATTCTTTTATCAAAAGAGTTTTTAACTTGTTTACATCTTTGATAAGTGTCACAAGTTTCCTGAGTTTTAAAATCAAGTTTTGGTAGCCCATCAACCAAATTATTTTTAGACAATTTATCTAGATGTTTTACATGAATATGAGCGACACGCCTATGCTAAAGCTATATGTCATCCTCTTTAGATATAAAACATTTTGAAAATAGAGTAGTGACATCCTC
>NC_032018.1:6552007-6569329 GCF_001865875.1 Lupinus angustifolius
ATATAGATATTATTTATACGATATCCGACAAACTTAACTTTATTAGATATATAGTCACGAATAATACAACACTCAGAATCAAAAGATACACAGTTACCTTTATCGCATAGTTGGTTGATACTGAAGAGGTTATGTTCCAGGCCTTCAACATACAACACATTTTCGATCACTACCTGATTTGAGTTGTCAATTGTTCTGGTGCCAAGTATTTTTCCTTTGTTGTTGTCTCCATAAGTGACAAACCCTTTTTCTTGAAAGGATAGATCTAGGAATTTTGATCTATCACCCGTCATATGTCTCGAGAATCCACTATCAAGATATCAATGTTGTCCATATGCTCGAAGACATACCTGCAAAACATAGATCACTTGCCTTTTTCAGGTACCCAAGTTATGTTGGGTCCTTTTTTGTTAGTAACTAGGGAGTTATCTCCCTTTTTCATCCAAACATACATGTCACTAGGTATACCATATTTTTTAATATAACAAAAATAGGAAGTGTGGCCATGCGTGCCACAATAAAAGCTTGTAGGAACTTTTTTATTAAATAATTTCTTATTAGGCCGATTAATATATCTCCTATATGGTCTTCTCCTACGCCTAGGGGAATTTATCCTAGTCCGGTATGGTCACCATCATTCCTGGTTTGGCTAAGCATAGTGTCTAACATGTTTTGACTCTCTTCGAGTTTTGCGAATTTTTCATTTAGTCTCAAATTTTTCATTTTTCAAATCTTCGCAAGAATCACGGACATTTGATTGACATAAATTATCGTTAGAGTAATTGCATGCATTACAATAGTAGATCAAATCTAATGTTTCATTTTAAAATTTTAGTTCATCTAATTCTTTTTGTAATAAAACTATTTTTTGTTCATTTAGCAGGATTACTTTTTTTATCCGAACTAATCCTAGCTAATTTCTTCAATTCATCATGCAATTCAACATACACATTATACAAATCCTCATAAGGAGGAGAATCATCAGATTAAGTAGATGAAGTGTCAGAATATACCTTTCTATTTACCTCTTTCGAATTTGAACAACAAGCATCATATGTTCTCGTCATTAAGCATAGCTTTGATGTCTCCTCTTCATCTAAGGTGATAGATGTCGTGTCCTCCTCTGGTACGTCCCATACTATATAGGCTTTCTTTGACATGAAGTCCCGATGAGTGCTCTTATCTGAATCAACCTTCTTGAGGTAAGTGGGACATTGGAACCTCATATGTCCTGCCTTACCACATTCATGGCAAGTGAAGCGCTCTTTACTCTTGTCTCTTCTGGTCGAATCGTGCGCTTCTTTCTTTTGGAAACATTTGATGCCTCTTTTCTTTAGGAATTTCCCGAATTTGCATATGAGAAGGCTCAAAGTTTCATCATCTATTTCTGAATCAGATTCATCTTCTTCTCTTTCTTCTGTAGATTGAGACGTTGTTGCCTTGAGAGATATACTTTTATTTTTACGCTCTGATTCTTCGTGCATAGTCAGACATCGAAGCTCTATTTCGTGCTCTTGAAGTTTTCCAAACAATGTCACCAAAGGCATGGAGTCAAGATCCTTGGATTCCATGATCGCTGTTACATTTGGTTGTCATCTCCTGTCAAGACAGCGTAAAACTTTGTTAGTAAGCTCTCATCTGGTAATTCTTTTTATCTAAAGCAACTAAATGGTTAACTATATGAGTGAATCGCTTTTGCATGTCACCGATAGACTCACTCGGTAACAAACAAAACAACTCATATTCATGTGTCAGGGCATTCAGCCTGGCACGCTTGACTTTGCTAGTGCCTTCGTGAGTCACTTGTAAAATGTCCCACATTTCTTTTACACTTTGGCATTGCGACACCCGAAAGAACTCATCATAGGATAGGGTTGATGTGATGATATTTTTAACATGTAGGTTATACTGAACCTTTTTGCGCTAATCATCGCTCCATAGACTTTTTGGTTTATCTTTCGGTTCATCGTCCATTAGATGCTGTGGAATGAAGGACCCGTGGAATACGAATTCTCAAATATCCGAATCGATGGCCTCTATAAAGATCTTCATGCGAACTTTCCAGTAGGCATACCCTTCGCCACTGAATACGGGAGGGCGGTTAATGAATGTGCCATCACTGCCAAAAGGGTTGGTGGAACCCATTTATATTCCCTTAAGGATCACGCGGGTACGGTTGAGCTAGCACGTCGTACTAGCTCTAATACCACTTGTTAGATATCAGTGAAAGAATACACCTAGAAGGGGGGTTGAATAGGTGTCGCAGTTCCCAAATACCGCTATTGGCACCAAAGCCCTATTCAGGAAAATCACTCAGTTAATCGATCAAAGGACTGCCTTAATCGATTAAACCACAATTAACAGACAGTTTCCGAATGGATCAATTACACAGCCAATTACAGATTATACAAAACTGATATAACATATATATTTGAACATAAATTATCTTTAGATGGCAGTATTACTATATCAAAATTATCAACTACAATAGGCAATTAAAAGCTAGTTAAAACAGTAAGGAGATAAGGGAAAGAAACAACCTACAACAATGTTTCTATACTGGTTCATTTTGCAGCCCACTACAAAACTACATCCAGTCATCTCCTCTGATCTTGGAGATTTTCTTCACTAAAATTGAATCCAATGTATCTTACACACACACTTCCAATTACAAGACCTTGAACGCTACCTTCTTGAATTCCCAGAACCCCTATCTTGGTTTGACCTTACCAATCACCTAGGAAAAACTTTCCAACTATCCAGCCCCAGCCAAGCGTATGTTCTAAACTCAAGACCTCCGAGTCTTGGTGAAGACTCTCTGTATCTCGTCGATCATACGACACTAGGAGACGACTTTCCTTGTTACACAAAATACAACAAAAACAGAGTAATATGAAGCACTAAAAGGCTTAAATGTTACAATCAAGAACAATCTAAAATCCCTATACAGATCTCTCAATTACCAAGAATATGTATAAGATCAAAATCATGAAGAACATGTAATTTCTACCCTTAAGAAATCTCTAAAAAATAAATGAAATGATCATGCAAGAACAAGATAGAATGATGAACACATTTAATCACATGCCATGGATGAAAAGTTAATTCCTAAGCATGATACTATCTCACTCTAATCTCACATGCAATTCTCTCTGCCTATATGACATACATTGAACATGAAAATATGCAACTTAGCAATTCTAAACTAAGTGAATGAAAGATCTAAAATCGTATGTGAAATTTGTTGAAAAAAACAATTTATATAGAAAAGTTGTTAAATGCCCAGTTAATCGATTATGTAGCCTATTAATCGATTAACGGGCTATTTGAGAATAACTGAAATCCATTTTTTCAGTTATCTATTGAAACTGTTAATACTATCTCACTCTAATCTTACATGCAATTCTCTCTGCCTATATAACATACAAAGAATATGAAAATATGCAACTTAGCAATTCTAATGTGAATGTATAAATGTATTAATTCATATATTAAATCGGTTAAAAATACAGTTTATATAGAAAAGTTATTTTACATCCAGTTAATCAATTATGTTTCTTGTTAATCGATTAACAGACTGTTAGAGAGTAACTGAAATCTATTTTCCCGTTAATTGATTAAAGCTGTACTTAATCGATTAACTGGCATATTTTCAGTTAAGATATTAAATAGTAAACTACATATATGTTATATTTATCAACTATACATGTTTTACCGTTATGTTATGCCTAAAATGCACAAATAACATGTATGATTAATGCATGAACATATAATAAGCTAGATGGCATGTCTCATGCAAATGATTTGATAATTTTTAGAACTTGAGATATTTGCATCTAGGTTTACCTAACCTAGACTTAAAAACTAAGACATATATCTAAGACTCTAGTTTAGATATGAAGCTCTTGAATCTTTGACATGTTGATTTATTGGGTTATCTTTAAGCTTTCACTAAGTCCTATGTCTTCATCAAAACATAGGCAAGCTAAGTGTTATCTTGACACTTTGAACTTTCACACCTAACCATATTCATCACAGCCATGTTCCTACTTTCAGCAACTCTATTGTGTTGAGGTGTGTATGGAGTTGTCACCTTATGAACAATGCACTGGTCAAAGCAGAAGTTCTCAAATTCTCTTGATGTGAATTCCCCTCATCCATCAGTTTTGATAATCTTCATGTTCTTTCTTAATTGTTTTTCAGTCATTGCTTTAAACCACCTCAGGTTTTCAAACACTTCACTTTTGGCTTTAATGAAGTATATCTACATTTTTCTACTAAAGTCATCAATGAAGGAGACAAAGTATTTGTTTCCTCATAGTGATGAAACTTCAAAGGGGTCACACACATCTAAGTAGACTATATGCAACATGTCATTAGCCCCTTCTTGAGTGTGGTTGCTAAAAGAAGTTTTGGTTTGTTTACTAGTTATGCAGCTATCACATGTTGGCAATTGAGTCTTAATTTCAAGAAATCCAATGATCAAGTTTCTTTTGTTTAGAAATTTAAGGTCTCTGAAATTAAGATGTTCATACCTCAGGTGCCAAAGCCATGACTCATCTTCATTGATCTTTGCTTTCAGGCATTGAGAGTTCATTGCTCCTAGCTTTTCTTGGAATGTTCTGTTGTTTGACAAGGGTGCACTGATGACTCTTCTTTTCAAGTTGTCATAGATCATTATCCAACCATTATGCAACTCCATACTTAGTCCCTTTTCATGTAGTTGGCCTATGCTGATGAGGTTTGTTTTCATATTAGGTACACACAATACATCAGTAATTAAGGCTTTCTTACCATATTGCATTCTCTAAGGGATGCCTCATGTCCCTTCTGCTATCACCACCCTATTGTCTGCAAATTTCACCTTGCTTCTTCTAGTTGTATCAAATTTTATCAACCAATCATTTTGCCAGTCATATGGTTAGAGCATCCTGAATCAAGATACCAAGTATTTGTTTCATTCTTCATACTACTGGTTGTCATCATCAATTGCATTGCTTCATCATCAGACCTTTCATTCTCCTCTTTAACAAGATTTGCCTCATGATCTTTTTTTACTTGATACTTGTTTTTGTTTGGTGCATTGCACTCAGAGGAGAAGTGACATAATTTGTCACAATTGAAGCATCTTACCTTCCTTTGTCAATTCTTCTTTTCCAACCTTTTGACTGTTTGTTGTTACTCCTTCTATTGGATTGTTCTTGCTGATCAACCAGTCTCATTAAGTCTCTTTTCGAATCTGGCCCTTTCCCTTGATTCTTGCTAAAATTCTTCACATAGAAGCTTTCTTTCCTTCCTCATGTTTGTGTTTGAAGGGCCTGATATGAAGGTCTATCAACCATTCTCTCATTTATCCTTTGTTCATGAGCTTCAGGGGATCCTTGAAGTTCTTCAATCTTCATCTTCTCAATTCTGCATGATTCTTCAATGGCTACCACTACATGGTCGAACTTGGGAGTCACTGTTCTCAAAATCTTCTCAACAATTACATCATCCTCCATCTTTTCACCACACGACTTTATTGCATTTGTGTGAGTTATGATTCTTGTGATGAAGTCAGTCATTCTTTCATTTTCTTCCATCTGCATAAGCTCATATTGCCTCCTCATTGTTTGCAAACGAATTTTATTCAATTGTCTAGTACCAGCATAGTGTTTTTCCAACACATCCCAAGCTTCCTTTGTAGTTGTAGATCTTGCAATCTTCTCAAAGTGAGCATTGTCCACTACTTTGTGAAGAATGCAGATTGCCTTACAATCTCTTTTCTTGTTCTATTTATGAGCATTCCTTTGTGCTTCAGTAGTGTTTTCTTCCAAGATTAGTAGCCCTTCCTCAACAATATCAGCTACATCTTGATAGCCAAAGATGGATTTCATTTGAATGTTCCACCTTGTCCAATTCTTGCCATCTAACACATGTAGATTCGTTGCATAATTCCCAGTTATCTAAGCCACGATTGCAGCGGAATTTGTTGGATCTTTCTTTGTAGCTCTTGATACCAAAATGTGAGAACAAGACAGTGAAGAAGGCAATGAATGTGAGTGAGTCGTGGGAGAGAAATCAGGGAGGAAATTAGTTGGAGAATGATTGGAGAATGTATGATATATTTTTTGTTACTCTTTCATTCATCATACAAGCCCATTTATACAAGTGAAGTGAAAGATGTTGAAGGTTGAATATCACTCACAACAAATACTAAATACTAACATTTGGCTATAAAAAATGAAGAAGACGAATGTGAAAATGATTTATGATTTATTTTCTTCTTGGATTTTTAATTTATTTTTATTTACAATTTAAACATGAAAAAGACGTATGCATTGACAATGTATGAGTTTATTACACTATCACTATTTCATCCACCATTCATAGTTGATGTATATCATTGACTCTTCAATAAAAGTAATAAAATAATTTAAATGAATATTAAATGATGTAATGAATGTGTAAACAATTTTATACTCACATTATACAGATATTATACTATTTTAATAAGAAAAAGTTCACAAAACCCCTTAAATTTTATGTGTTTTGCAAGTAGACACCGTAAATTATTTTTCTTCCAATTACTCCTTAAACTTTAACTATTATTGAAATTTATCCCTACATATATACAATTTTAAATTACTAACAATGAAATTGAAATTAACGTCTTAGATGATGTAAGATTGACTGTTATGAGGAAATGCAAACAACATAGATGGGAAAAGATCAAATATTGTAGAATCAATAAGAGTGTCATACACTACAACCCACATGCACTTTCATAAGTTGCTTCTTAAACCTACAATTGTTTTTTTAGAGTTAATTCAAACATAGGAGTGGGGGAGGGGGGATATTAGCAATCTGCATACAATCTATTTCAAATCTCAAGTAATAGATTCATTACATACAGAATGATGTAAAGTCTAAAGTTGTATATCATTAGTATGAAGATTGAGATTTCAAGTTCAAGTATCTTATCATACATAGATTATGGGTCAAAATTACACCTCCCATGTAGCATCCAATATTTGCAACAAGTACACCTTCTGCATCCTGAATGAATATAAAACCACATTGTATAATTCAGAAAAAGGATATCACTTGCTCTTATTCTTTGTATCTGTGGGGTGCAGTTAGGATTGACAATGGGGCAGGCCAGGGTCGTGTTTGCACTTATCCAATCCTGAACCTGAAATACAAAACTCGAACCCGAATTCTACGGAGTTAAAATTAACACTACCATCCCCGAACTAATTCAAACAGTAACTGGCTAAAGGCAAATAATTTATAAAACAAAACCATAGCAGTAGTTAGCTAAACAAATAAAAAGTTATCTTCTTGAATTGATATGTAGATAAAAATGCTCCCAAATATGAATAACAATCCAAATCAGTGGCCACAAAACCAAAAAGAACAACCAGTGGCAAACTAGAATCACTATGGTGAAATTCCAAAACCAACACAAAAATGAAATTCCAAAACCAACAACTCTGATACTTGTTGGAATCGTATAACTACAACACTAATAAAAGTATGAAAGGAAATTATTCACTACTTTAAAAGTAGAGGTGGTTACACACAAAATCAGAAGGCCAACAGAAGCCCTCCTTAAATTGTTCATCACTTAAAATTCATTAACAAGTCTTCTTCAATATCTGGATGTAGCAGGCATCAACTACTAATCTTCAATATGTTAACTCAAATTATTGTTCATCACTTCAGCTGTAATAAAGTTTAAGTCAAAATGAAATATACTCATAAGAAAAAGAATTTAAAATAAGTGAAGTATGAAATACCTTCATCATCAAACTTCATTTCATTCAAAACAGTAGCATATTCTTGTTCAAGACTTGAATTCAAATTTCCTAGCATTATTCATAACAAAAAATGAGAAGATAAAATATATTACATAGTATAAGATATTGAATATGAATTAACACTTTAATAGCTTAAAACTTTACCAGCATTCTCAGCAAACCATAGTCAACTCCTAGCACACATCAAAGCTTCTAATGTAGTCCAATTAAGTAGACTACGATGAGGACTCAATATTCGACCACTTGTACTGAAGGCAGATTCAGAAGCTACAGTAGAAATAAGAATAGCTAACAAATCTTTTACAATTGCACGAAGTGTTGGATACATGATTCCATTTGTCTTATACCAATTTAAAATATCAAAATTCAGTGTCCTTATTATAACATCCTTCTCTAAGTAATGATCCAACTCTGTTTTAAAACTTGAGCTTCTAGTTTATCTTCTCCTCTCAATAAACACATCATATTCATCGAAATGTTCAATATTAGTACTAGTTCTATTACAATAGAGAGTTTTCACTAGATATTTTACTTTATTGATAATCACACACCAAATCATATCACAACTCTCGGATTTTGATAACTTGTGTACATGCATCATGGTCATACAACTTATCAAAATAAAATTCAAGTAATGCTATTTTATATCTTGGATCCAAAACTTTAGCAACACCCATAATATCATGTATGACACTCCAATACCTTTCAAATTTAGCCATCATCTTCTATGTCGTCCTTTTAATGAATTCATTAGAGGAGTTCATCCATTGATTTATTACCAGAAATCATCTCAGTTATAGAATTAAATAATTTTAGTCGCTCACAAACATCCTCTGCAAATTATCATTGTGAATTACTTGGGAAACATGTGTATTGAGTGTCACATTGCCTTAACCGATTAAATAGATCCTTATATAATTTGGCAATCTAAAGCATTTTGTATGTTGAATTCCATCTAGTTGGACAATCTAAAATTAGCTTTCTAGTGTAAGGAACTCGCAATTGTTTAGCAGACTCCTCAAACTTTTCATTCCTTTTTGGTGTAGCATTCCAATATGCTACACTATCTGGAATCTTTTCTATCCCATCTTTCAAAACTTCTAATACATCTTTAACTATTAAATTTAGGATATATGCACAACAACACATATGAAGTAAAAACCCATCCATCAATAAATTTCCCAATCGCAGCATATCCTTGATTTTTGGAATCATAGTATCATTTGTACTACAATTATCTAGAGTAATAGCCGATATTTTTGTGTCAATATTCCAATCTATAAAGCATTCAACCAGCGCATGAGAAAGTATATCACTAGTGTGAGGGGCAGGAACATAAATGAACCTAAAATAACAATTCTCACATTCAATGGAAAAGTCAAAGATAAATATAACAATATAATATTTGCAATATAACATAATATTGAGTTATAAAATATAATTACCTCAATACTCGACTTTGTAAAGTCCAAGAGAAATCAATATAGTATGTTGTGATCGCGATATACCCCCTTTTTTGATTGCTTGAAGTCCATATATCTGAGTTAATAGCTACTCTTCTTTCATGACTATCCAACATCTTCATTGCAGATTCTCTCTCAAAATGATACACTTTGAATATCTCCTTCTTGATAGTGTTTTGAGAAGGAACTTGAAACAATAGTGGGAGGGAGTCGAGTACCTTCTAAAACCAACATGATTCACTATTGATAGTCGATAATCTTGCATAATAATTGCATTCACAAGTTTCCTTTTTTTTTCCGCATAATAATATCCAACTCCCAACTCTTGCTTACCTTGTGAGGCTTTAGGCATTAGAAATGAATGCCTTTGTCATGACCTTTCGTTATAATCTTTTTTTTGAACACACAACTCCATATGGTTGTGCAAATGTTTTGTTCCATTCCTTGAACTTCCGCCGAGTTATTTCTTACAGTATTTGCATTCAGCCTTGTCAACTCCATTCACTTTAATCTTTTTAAAATGCTATATACCACACTTTTGTGTTTCTTTGGTGGTAGTTGTGTTGTTGATTTTGTATTATCATATTGTCCAACATGAGATTGAGAATACTCAGGTGTAGGATTAGAAGTACTTTCCACATTTACTTGATGTGAACTTTCTTGTGAAACTTGTTGGGTACTAGCAACATTCATATTTATTGTATTCACTAGATTAGTCCTACCTAACAAAAGAAACATAACAAACATGGATATGACAAACACTTCTAAAACATAAAATATTATTAGAATTGTAGAAGTCATTATGAAAATTTTATAATTTTTAATAGTTCAATAACATCAATTAATCCCAATAGGATACAACTTGTGGAATAAGTTAAATGTCATGTTTGAATAAGATAAAACATATTAGCAATAAATCCTAATAGGATATTGCTTGTCTAATTAATTTGATGATAAAACAGATTCATAGTAATATAGATTGGAAAATGAACACAATAAATCATTGGAAAAAGATTGGAAATTATAATGTAGTGTTGAGTTTCATACATACTTTCAATTTAATGCACAGACCCTCTTGAATTAGCAACAACAAAAAAATATTTATTTTAATTCAATTCATTGCATTTCATAGACCCTCTTGCAATATCACTATCATATCTACTTTAAATATTTAGTTTTGGTGATTAGCTAATATGTTTTGATGATTATGTGAAATTCTAATATAAATGTATTGGTTCATGATTTGATCTATTTTTTAGTAACAGAAAATAATTAATTGAAGGAGTGAGATAGGTCAATCAGGACTATTAATAAGAACATGAATAAAGAATTTCACATCCCCAAAGCTTATAGGACACTAATGAATTTGCATTCTAGATAGAGGCACACCGATGTTTTGATATAAATTATAATGCAGTATATTTTTTAATTAGTGGAGAAGAGGAAAAAGCAAGACTACCAGAGAAGAGGAAGACAAATGGAGAAGATGAAGATGGTTGTTCCTTTGCCTTTGTTCTATTTGTCGCTCCCACGTCTCAGCTTCTCGGTTTCTACTTTGGCACAAAGTTAGGGTTAGAACTTAAAACAATATATATTAAAATATTAATTTATTAATTGTGATAGGTTCAGGGTAGGGTACCACATGTACCATACCCGAACCCGAAAATTAACATCGGTTAAAACCTGAACCCAATAACAACGAGTTTAACCTGTTAAATTCGGGTTGGGTTTAGGCGATTACCCACGAGTTTGGTTTTCATTGTCATCCCTAGTTGCAATGTATGAGTCACTTGTTGGTTCTGCAATATTTCACATTTTCCCTATCCGCGTTGTTTGCATTGTTTAATTCAAATTTTATTTTTATTAATTTAAAATTGTACGAATGTAGGGATTAATTTTACTAATAGTTAAAATTTAAGGAATAATTATAAAGAAAATATAGTTTGCAATGTCTACTTACATATCATTTGGATTTTGTAAACTTTTATACATATATTGTCTTAATGGAAGAGTGAGAAACAATTGCATCATATGGAGTAGTACCTAGTACCTCTATTCAGTATGGCTGCTTTATTATTATATATATATATATATATTGAAAATAATTTTTTTAAGTCATATCGAACTAAAATTACACATGATTTTTGGATTAGATATTTTAATGTAAGCTAATAAATTGGAACCAAACTATTTATTATTTAATATTTGGATTAGATTATATTTAGCTTAAAATCGATTCAAATTGACCTACAAACACTCATAACAATATGTGTAAAAAATAAAATAAACATAAACTTATAAGTGATAAGTCACCTTCAACTAATTTATTTTTAATTATCAAATAAATTTATTGGCTAACTACTACTTCCCATACACACTCTATCAGAAGACCCATGAATAAAAAACATATTGAACCCATTCTAAACTTTTCTCCTTTGTTATCCCATTGTTATCATGGCGCCATCATTGCATAACGCCTTGATATACATATGGTTGTTCTCTCACAATTTTCACACTACTATTCACAAAACCATTCCAGATTCTTCCTTCCTACACTCTTATATTTCTATTATCTATACTATTATATAAAGATAAAACATGTTTAAGGAGTATATAAATAATTGAAAAGATGTAGTTTTTATATCTCAACTTTATCATTATTATTATATAAATGCAAAATATGCATAAAGGAATTCAGATAATTGACGTATAATCGATTACTTTTTAAATTTAATTTTGCTATAATTGATATATTCAATTTAATTTTACAATAATTGGATGTAAAAATGGCTTAAAAGGTTGTATATGATTTTAGGTTGTTTTTTAAATGGATAACACATTAAGTTCTTTGAAACACTCAAAAACAAAATAATTTAATATTTTTATGCTTTATTCTCTATATCCAAAGAATATATCATGTTCATATTTGATTCAATTATTTCAGATAAGGAAGATTGATCACACTTTTGAATAAATGTTAAAATATAATTAAATCAAAGATTAAAGATTTATTCTTTCTTAAAATATATTTCTTTTGTGATAATTTATATCATATGGGGATTTTACACTTAATTCCAAACTATAAGCAATACATCTTGTAATTACCTACATGGTGTAATTTTCCTTTGCCTATTTTACCATTCTAATTAACTATTACTATGATGTTTTCTCACACAATAAAAAATATTAATGAAAGTTGAAGGAAGTTGCATACACCAAAAATATCAAACCACCATTACAATTTTTAATATAAATTTTAGTAATATCACAATTCATTTTCCCTCTATCATTCACACTACCATTCTAGATTCTTCCTTCCTACACTCTTATACTTCCATTTTTACAAATAAATACAAATACATATTTCTATCATATATTACATGATTATGTCGACATGTATCCCCAAGCCTGACAAACAGGAAAATAAGACTAATAAACTAAGAAAATCTGACTATGGAACTACCTAAAATTTACTAAAATAAATTTGTCAACTCCTAACATTATATAATGAACCATTGTCTGTTTCCTTTCACCATAAATTGAACTTGTCACCTTTTACTACCAACAATATTTTCATCCTACTGGAATCACTGGAGTTGTGGTCCCTTTTTCAAAGAAGATTCTTTTTTCATGTTTACCAATTATAATATAATTGAAATGATATCACCCACGTTACAAAAAGTTGTTATGAAACTAACATGTTCTACTATACCACTATTTTCAGTTTGGATTGAACCTGTTTCTTTCCTTTGTCCAGAAAAATAATAAGCAAATTTTCATCAAAAGATGCGTGAATATAGAATGTAAACTACATACGTCACTCTCAAGACTAATAGTGGTAGAGAAAATAACATCAATAATGAAACATTTATAAGATTTTAATTACCAGCACTCTAACAAAGACTTGTGGGGTATATGCTTTGGTTTTAGATATTGGCATAGGCACATTCGAACGTGCATTCCTTTTCTCTTTGTTTATTAAAAATATATACATTTTTTGTTAGCTGGTATAAGGGGTAGATCTCATATAGTGTAAATTGAGAATCTAGTGATAGTAACATTCTCAAAATCATATTACCAAAGCAAATGTAAAAATATAATTTTTGTTGGTCAAACTTCTAGCAGTTAGCCAGCATATCACGTAGAGCAACATGATCAATCCTATGTGTAATTGTTTTTTTAAGCTTGTCCTAATTCCAATTGAAACTGAGATTATTGTATGGTACTAAAATTTATATTAAGTTTATTTGAAGTTAATGGTAAAGGTTATTCTAGAATCTAGATACACGTACTTAGTATTTAGCTCGTCCAACAACATGATAGTAATTTTCAATAATTGGAAATAATACTCACTCCAAAAGATTATTGTAAACTAGGACCATGGGTGTGACTCCTCTAGTATTATACATTTTAATAATGTGTATTTATTTAGATCATTTAATATGGTAAGTATATAACATTATTTCACATAATTAATGAAATTATAACAAAATTTAATATAGATTCATGTACATTAAACTCTAATACAAATTTGGTATCCTCTCCCTCCAGTTCTTTCAAATGGGGTTAGATCCATCCTTTTGAATCAACCTATTTCACGCCAATACATTTTGGTGATTCTTTGCCAATATTTTCAATATGACCCTCCCTTGTACTTGTTTTGTTTCATGAAATTCACCCTCTTTTCAGAATTCAGGAACTTACGTCTTTCCGGTGGTATAAGGGTAATGGAAAATGGAAAGAAAAAAATATGGAAATCTCAAATTAATTCACCATACATTTTTGAGTTAGATTGGTTTAATTTAATTTGGTTGTCAACCTTTAATTTGTTATCCAAACAGTTTTATTGGGCGTCAAATGAGCGGACCCATTGACCAAATTTATACTATATATTTTAAACCTAACTTAAAAAACAAAATGAAAACATTAAAAAAAAGAAAAATTATAAGAAGAACATTAGAAATTACCAATATAAACCGTCTCCTACGCAAATGTTATAAGAGAAACTTATATTAAGTATGGTTCACTACCTTGAATTTTTAAGTCTTACTATTTGTTACATATGTCCATACATATCCATATGTTGTATTGGTAAACAATGTCGTTGACAGCATCAAGTAATTATTAACAAAATAAAATTCAAGTAATTTTTTAAATTGAATTTTTAAACCTAATATATAATTAGGTCAATTATTTGGGGTGTATTGGTGCTTTAAATTTTATCCAACAACAATAATTGTTATCACAATATTATAGTTTTGGGAGCATCTGCAACCATATCACAACCATAATTGCATACACATTTCCATACAATTTTGATAAATGCAATGAAAGAATGGCGATTTAATTAGAATAACGAGTTACCACCTAACAACCCTTTATGTACATAATGATTGAATCCTACGTATATACTATTATTGATAAAACTATATACCTAATTATTAAGTGATGTAACTTTCCCGTTTAATATTTATATTTTTGTGAACATGAGGAGGATTTGCCATTGTTGTTTATATATATAGACTACAAGCCTTTCTTATTATGTAAACCTACATGCATATGGAACTTCACTATCTATATAGCTGTACATGAACTATATTATGAGCTTATCTATCATCCAAATTTGAAGCCAAAAAATGTATCAATCCACTATGGATGAAATGGATGGCCCTGAAGTGAAGATTGCAAGGTTTTCAAGCTGTCGTGGGGTAGCATTTGAGATCAATCCAAATAGAACCAATCCTTTTGCAATTGGTTCCCCACCAAAGCAAGAAAAAATAGGAACATGGCTTTGGCTTCCATGGACAAGAACCTCTTCCACCAAGGTTCATGCAAATGCTCCTAGTCCATCTAGGAGCAGAACTAGCAGTCACTTTTGTGACATTGATGTTGATGCTTATGATGATGATATCAATGTAGAGTTCTTAGTTGAAGGTGAAGACATAGAGAAGCAAGATAAGGGTAATGGAATTAAGGTACAAAAGTTGCTACCAAAAGCTGATCTAAACGGGAGTTCAAGGTTGTCCATAATTCTTCTAGATCAAGGTTTCACAGTATACAAACTACTGTTTTTGTTTTGCTTGGCCTTCAATATGGTGCCAATTGCTCTTTCAGCTGTAGGGCTCTTTAACTACGGAAAAAAAAGAGCTACACTTTTCTCAATTGGGAACATTTTAGCTCTAACAATTTGTAGAAGTGAGGCAGCATTAAGAGTTGTTTTTTGGTTTGCTGTGAAAACTATTGGAAGTCCTTGTGTTCCTCTTATAATCAAAATAGCAACCACTGCATTCCTTCAAAGTGTTGGAGGAATCCATAGCGGTTGTGGCGTTTCCTCCATTGCTTGGCTTGTTTATTCTCTAATCCTTACATTGAACAACAAGGAAGAAACCTCAACTGAGATTATTGGTGTTGCATTTACCATCCTCTCACTCATTTCACTCTCTTCCCTCGCAGCTTTCCCTCTAGTTCGCCATCTTCATCACAATATTTTCGAAAGGACGCACCGTTTCGCAGGTTGGATGGCTCTCATTCTTCTTTGGTTATTTCTTATTCTCACAATAAGTTATGATCCTAGTATACATATCTATAACTTAACCATTTCTAAGTTGGTGAAAAGCCAAGAATGTTGGTTCACTTTTGCTATTACTTTTCTTATTATCATTCCTTGGTTAACTATTAGAAAGGTAAGAGTTACTGTATCAGCACCCTCAAGTCATGCTTCAATTATCAAATTTGAAGGTGGTGTTCAAGCAGGTTTACTAGGTAGAATTAGTCCATCACCTTTATCAGAATGGCACGCCTTCGGAATCATATCCGACGGAAAGAAAGAACACATGATGCTAGCTGGTGCAGTTGGTGATTACACCAAGTCCTTGGTCACTACCCCACCAAAGCATCTTTATGTTAGGACAATGCATTTTGCAGGGTTACCTTACTTAGTGAATTTGTACCAAAGGGTGTTGTTAGTGGCCACAGGATCAGGAATTAGTGTATTCTTATCATTTATTTTGCAGCAGCCAAAAAATGTTGATGTATGCTTAATATGGGTGGCTAAGGACATTGAATTGAACTTTGGAAAGGAGATGAAAGAAATGGTGAGCAAATATTCAAAGGACAAAATGATAGTTCATGACACAGCAATTTTTGGTCGCCCCAATGTGGCTGAGATGAGTGTGGAAGGTGCTATTAGGTGGAATGCTGAAGTTGTCATTGTTACTAGCAACCCTGAAGGTAGTAGAAATGTTCTTAGGGCATGTAATAAGGCTAATATCCCTGCTTTTGGACCCCTTTGGGATTCATGAAAAGGCTCAAATAAAATTTGTAACACATGTATTCAATTACATTTAGTTATCTGTTTGAATTGAACATGAGTTTAATGTTTAAACTAGTGATTGTTCTTGTTCCTTGACATAAAACTTGTACAATATTGGAACCATGACAATTCTTACTTTTATCATTTTGTTGTTTTAATACAAATATTAGTTGCACGTCATTTTAGTGTTAGGTTGTTTACTTATGCAGTTGTTCTATCCAGCACTTGCCTTATGAGTTATTCTTTTTTGAGTGTGACAAATACTAATTAAAATAAGTAAAAACATAAATTTCTATTTGTGGTAACCATGACAATTTTTTTATGATATTTTTTATGAAGTATTTGTTAGTGCTACGCCATTTTCATTTATATATACCTAAGCATAGAAACCCTAACCAAGAATTATTCATTTCTTGGACCAACACACTAATAAGACTCTAATTAGTTGTAAGCATTATGTAACGTAAGAAAGAAGAAATATATATTATACTATTTTTCATAATTGCAAAACAGAATTATAATTTATTCATATTGTGCAAATGACTCATAATCTATAATCTAGTGAAATATGGTTAAGCTGTATAGAAACATGGTCATATTTCTGGTGTATTAACTGATGAGCTCCAGAGGTATCCATAATCGTGTGGCACACACGGGTAGGGTGTAGCAGGCGACCATACGTACCCCCTGTTTTCCCGACCATGCTACGGTCCTGCCTATTATGGTAACATGCTATAAACTATAT
>NC_032018.1:6569429-6570198 GCF_001865875.1 Lupinus angustifolius
TACTTGTCATCCAAGATGCAGAAGTATTACAAGACCCTTCAATCACAAATCATCCAGCTTGAGGGTGAGATGAGAGAGGTTTTAGAGGCTAGAACATGTTTTGGCGAAGATTTTGATCTAAAAGAAAGGGATGAGCTTAGGAGAATGGGTCTATCTTCTTGATTAGTTGTATTCATGAGTGTGTGTCCTTTCCTACTCACCTCTCCTATAACATTCATACCATATGTACCTGCTGTTTTCCCGAGGTGGCTCTGATACCACACTGGGCGGGAGCCTCCTATCATGATAACACACCTATAAGGTTCACCAACCGAGACTTCGGTGAGCCAACTGTTGGCTTCTATTTGTCTCAAGGTTCGACTACTCTTATATAACATGTTACCACAATAGGTAGGACCGTATCATGGATCTAAAATCAGATGTCTTTTCTGATGCACAAGATCCTCATAGAGGCAAGTGCAGAGCATACTAACATCTCTATCTCTGTAGAGGGTTATGGTATAAACATTACAAAAGGAGACACGACAAAGGTTGTCACCTCAAAGTTCAGAAATTGAGAAGTCAAGTGATCTAGAGACAAAATTTCTTCCTAGTTCTGATTCTGAGATGGAGATGACCAATATCACAGATATGCTCATGGTCAACACTTCTACATCGAGAGTGCAAACTGATGCATTCTATGAATCCCCAGAGGAAGAAGTGATTTCGTCTCCAAAAAGGAATACCAATTCCAAACCAAATGGAGGACCCTGGTTCACCTTTGATGATT
>NC_032018.1:6570298-6605066 GCF_001865875.1 Lupinus angustifolius
TTTAGGTTTTGCTTAGGCTTGGGCATTTTCTCCCATACTTTAATTCACTTAAGTCTTGATATCTTGTGGTGTGAATCCATGCATTTTTGTATGTCAAGTTGCTTTTGAGAATTAAGAGGTTGAAACAATTGTGATAGACTTGTCCCATGTGAGAATTTGAGCTTTAATTGTGGATGGATTGTTGTATGCCATCTAATATTATTTCACGTGTGATTGCACTATTGATTTCTTGCACTCTATAACTTGACTTGTTTCTTGTTGATACTTGATATTCACATGCACATATTGAAGTTATCTAGGCATTTCTTTTGAATAAGTCACTTAGCCATATAAGCCTACCCTGAACGAATTTATCCTTTGATAGCCCCTTTGAGACTTTTACTTCTTTCATTGTTACTTAGCTCATTACAAGCTTATAAGTGAAAAATCATGATTGTCCTAACCCTGAATATATTGTATGGACTAAGAAGGGGTGGAACGGTTTCTGCTATCTTTGCATCATCCGGGACATATGAGTACTCTATAAGGTTCTCGATTTTCGAAGAGAGAGTTTTAGAGCAGGATTTGGGTAAGGAAAGAGATGAGCTTAGGATAATGGGTCTGTCTTCTTGAGTAGTTGTATTCATGAGTGTGTGTCCTTTCCTACTCACCTCTCCTATAACATTCATACCATACGTACCCCCTGTTTTCCTGAGGTGGCTCTGATACCACACTGGCCGGGAGCCTCCTATCATGATAACACACCTATAAAGTTCACCAACCGAGACTTCGGTGAGCCAACCGAGACTGCTCTTGTGTGTGGGCCTAGAGTCGTGAATTTTTGTAGAAAACATTAAATACAAATTATAAATTTGAGTTGATGTGAATGTGTTAGGGCATAGGGTTGTATATGTTTATTTAAACCCTAATGATGTAACCTAAATACAAATTATTATTTTGTAATACATAATGGTAGTTGTTCAACACTCTCAGAGATATAATATTAATACCCAAACCTCGTTAACAAATCTTTGTGGATTGTCTATATTCCTTTTATCCTTACTTATTTAGATCGTTTGTTCCCAATAATTTCTATCATGATTCTTAACTCATGCACCAAATTTGAGGTGGGAGATTTTGGTGGAACTAACAATTTCCCACTATCGTAGGCTTTGCATGAGTTAATTTGTCATGTCAACTAAGTTAATAGTTTTACTTTCCTCTGATAGACAAAGAGACTTAACTAGTAGGTTGATACACTTGCCAGAATTAAAGTTGTAATTTTTAATATTCGAGAGTATAATATTTATGCACTGATAATATAAAATTTTATACACAGTCAATGATGATTGAAAGTAAATGATGGATGATACAATGACAATGTAAAAACTTTTACATTATCAATGCATACATCTCTTTCTCAATATTCAAAGACTAAATTGATGGGATGATTTACCATAGAGAACTAAAGTGGTTGTTATTTACTCTTTTTGTTGAGGCATTAGCATTCTTAGCTATTTCCTTTTGATTTGCAAAATGGACTTAAACTTTAATCATAAGCTATGTGAACATAATGTTTGCATGTGTCCATTTACACAGCCCAACTAGATCAAATTGCAGACTCATTGGGATGTTTTGCTAACTGACTTACGGCCCATGCTCCTCACAGTTTTTCTTTCTTTTTTTAATGAAAAAATATTCATTTTTGCTGTCTAACCTACATTTTGTGACCAGGGAATTAGAAGTTTCCTTTATTGCAAGGTTGAAATAGAAAGGTTTAGAAGAAAAAACACAATATAAAATAAGTCATTTTTTCATCAAATTTTAAGCACCTAAATTCATCTAAATTTGGATTGTGTATTCAGCCCTTCTTGTATTTAAAGTTTTTTTCCCACTATACCATAAAGGAAAAAACTAACTGATTACGCAAAGTGAGATTTATTCGCTAGCTTAATAAAAAAGGACTTTCATAAAGTTATTTGCAAATGCTTTTCAATATTCAAAGGAATTGGTATTGGGTACAATCTAAGGCATGTTTTTGCCAACATAATCAGAAAATTTACAAAACGAAGCATGAAAGTTGAAACCCCTTTTTATTAATCAATTACAAGAACCAAATGACAAATAAAATATTTCCTACACTTGAAAACAATGGGCTTTCCTCTAATAAATCATAACTAATTAATAAACAAAGTTGCAAATTGAATGCTACCCTTTCCTTCAACCAAAAAGAGCTGCATGCAAAAGCACATTCCAAGTATCAGGTAGTCCTGGAAGACACCAATGACTACAATCTGTTGCCATAACACCACTATACCCTTCAGGATGTGCATCTTTTCTATACTGTGAAAGTGTGGTCACATCTAGAAAATACACTGGCTTCTTTATTCTGCTTAATACCTTGTTCACAACTACCCAAGCCATTGGTGCACCTGCAGGATACTTCAATCCAAAGAATGGTTGTGTCTCACTCTTGCATGATCTTGTTGGTTCATTCCAATCTCTCCCCCTAAATAATATATTATATTTAAAAGTTGATAATGATTAAATATAAATGATTGATAATATAATGACAATATAAAAAATTCTTATATTATTAATGCATTTTTTTTCTAAATATTAAAGCTCAATCGAAAATTATGATGTTTGCATCTAAAATTATAATGTTTGCACAATATATATTTTTACAATTTGAGTAAGGCAGTGTTTAGTGTGCTGACCACAGAACATAACAACATAAATATGGTAGAAGATGATAACAAGTGTGACACACATTATTTGATGTGATTGATCAAAAAAATAATTTGATTAGTAATTTAATAACTTAAATATATTTTTTTCAAACAATCACATTAAGTGAGACACGGAGGAGTGAACATTTTCGGAAAACTGCTCCTATATTTTGTTGTCTTTGTTTCCTTGGAATCAAAGTACATTTTTAAGGACGGTTGTTTTATCATGTTCTATACTTCTATTTATAAAGTAGGTCAAACATAGAAAAAAATTCATAGGTTAAGTTCAGTTATTTTGTTGACATATTTATCAAATGTTACCGGGTGCATTATATGGTAACCAAACATAAAATTCGTGTGAAATTACTTACTCGTAATGAAAAACTACATATAAAATATATGCAATATACTTTTAGTAATTAATTATATTGAAGTGGAAATTACTTACTCGTAATGCACAGGAGAAATTCCTAAAAAGAA
The DNA here is from genome assembly GCF_001865875.1 of Lupinus angustifolius. Classification (NCBI taxonomy): domain Eukaryota; kingdom Viridiplantae; phylum Streptophyta; class Magnoliopsida; order Fabales; family Fabaceae; genus Lupinus; species Lupinus angustifolius. The sequence continues at coordinate 6,573,490 of NC_032018.1, forward strand.
GACCTTGGTTTGGGATGGATTTACGTTTATGTTAACCCATCTAGCCCAAGTTGTTAAACCTTTGTAGAATAAAATGTAACGGTTCATGTCTTTGTACAACTTGTTACGCTCTTGAATATAATCCCACCTGCAATGAATTTTCAATGAACACAAAATAAATTAGTATTATTATCACTCAACCTAATAACAAAATTGATTAATGAGATGATAATGTGAAAGATTGATCCTACGGCTGTGCACTCCCAGTGTGGGTCCACCAGTGCCATGTGTTAAAGACTAGTACATCCATCCCTCTCCATGCATCCCCACTTTTAATTGAGTTGATCTTAAGAACTCTTCCAACTTGCTCATGATCAAGGTCTACTAAATATGCGGTGCGATATAGAAATAGTTGGAGGTCATAGTCCTGAAAAATAAAAAATCAAATATTTTTTGTGAATATATCAAATGGATGTAATCTAATTCTTAAAAGAAGAGTAATATAAAAAATTATAGATGAAATAATATTAGGAAAATATATAGATTAATATTTTACTGGTGAACATTATATAATAATAAAACATTACAACATCTTTATCAATGTATGTGACCTCACATTCATGTAATGAAATTAAAACTTTATTGTCATGGTTGAGTATTCTTTACACAATCGCCCCATTTCTATAGTTTTTAGAAGTTTCTTTTCCTTTGGTAGCTTTCTTCATTCAAAAGATTTTATTTGTTAAAGTTTGCGACAAAAGTTGGTTTAGTTCTGAAGAATTTTGTGTCTACCAGGTTCCTTTTCAGTGATGTCCTTTCTTGTATCTAGGTCCCAATGGGAAATCAAATTGGAATATGGAATAAAAACAAGAAAAGAAGAAGATCATTCCTTATCAGAAACACAAGGGTCCCACTTTTTTATTATACATTTGCAATTTACTTAATTTATATAAAGGAAAAGTCTGAGAAGACTGCGTCTGAACTCTGAATTAATCCACACAAGTGGTCCATTTGGGAGGTGATTAAGGACTAAAATACAAATTAAGTTTTTTTAGAAGTTATTTTCTACAGGCATAAAGAGCAGTAAATGCTACTCTTGATGTTATAATAACTTTTTACAATTAAATTTTCTATGAATTTTCATTCGGAATTCAAATTTAACTATTTCGATTTTTTCCTATTAAATTCAAGTTGGGTTTCAACGGATACCTACATATTCAGTTTTTATTGTTATCTTTAGTTCTGTAGAATATCAAGTCAAATATACAAGAGAAAAACTTGTATCAACACTCTAAAAACCTCATATTGTCAATGTTGTGTTGACAGGTTAATTGCCACTAATGATGTGCCAGCTTGGCTACTATCCATTTCCAACCCGAGATTGGTGTTAATTAGTACATGGCAAAGATTTGGAGGGAATCTAGATATCCAACACTAATCATTGCAAATTGAGACATGTGTTTAACGAATTTCCCTATAAAGCAACTTGGTTTTGACAATTTGTAATACAATTTAGAAAGAAAGAAAGAAAGAAGAAAACAGAGAGAAAAATTGGTATGGAAGTGGACAAGAAAAAATAAGGATGGTTAATGTCTTAATGAAAAATAAAAGTTTCTCTATTCAAAATATTTGTTTAACTATATACATATTCTCGATCAACAGAAACACTTCTAAATGAGTCAGATAAAGCTGTGATATGGATGACAAATCTATTCCTACATACTTACTTGAAGTTGAAATATCTTATTAAGCTTGAAATGTGGGGTTCATATATGATCTAAACTAAATTATGATGTACCAACAAATGCAAAATTGGAGGTATAAATTTTGTCAACGAATATCTACAAGAAATTGTTTAAAAATTCAAAAAAGTATAAACCTTGTTTGAGAAAATAATGTGTGTAAAGTTAGATCTTATTCAAAAGTATTTTTTTTTTCAATTATAATTTATAAGTATACGCCTAAATTTATAAGTAGCAAAGTTAGTATTATATCTAGCTGGGGCAATTATGTGCACGTTCAAATAAAGACACACACATTTAATATCCATTTAACAAACATCAGAAATATCCCCTACAAAAATAAAATTCTTCCACCAATCACGTCCTAAAATTTATTGTTCACACACTTGAGTGTTCACAAACACACGCAACACAGATCAACCCTCACCACCAGCTTATTCAAATAAGTGACTTCAAAGCATAATTTGAATTCAAATAAGGCAGATAAAGATACTCAAAACATTTAATTTTAAGGAAACCATATGTCACTTCATTTACTACTTAATTATAATTGATTGAAAAAATATATTTAAATTAAAATTTAATAATTAAGTATTTTTCTAACAAATTATAAGTGATTCACGTGCAATAACACATGACAAAAGATGTGATCCCATATTTGAGGCTAAAGCTGGACTACATATAAAATGACATCACCATTGACAACACCAAACAATCATCATTTCCAGCACTACAATTTCAAAAGTTTGAAAAAACAATAATTAAAAACCAACCTGGAATGTCACTGTGGAGAGAGCACTATTTTTTGTGAAAGTGGTCCTGATATTTGGAACCCAAGAGTGGATCATACATGCCAATGAATTGAATTGGTTTAAGCTTAAAGAGTCACCCACAAACATAATCTTCTTTCCCCTATATTTCTCTAGGAAATCCAATGCGTTGAACCTTCACAAATGTTTGGCACCCATTTAGCAAAAAATATTGCAATGATATACATACCACGTGTAACTTCATATCTACACAGTTTTCATAGTTTAATACAAATGATGTTGTCTTACTACATATTCATACTTAATTTCTGCAACTAAATAGGTAAAAGTTGAGTTGAGCTCTTTTCCGGTACTGGGAAGATGATTATGACATGTGAATATGTGATATCCAAAAAAATTTAAAAGTCCAGATTTTCTTTAATTTTCTTAATTAAATAAATAAAAAATCTATAAAAATATATCATCCAATATTTTAGTACCTGGGAGAAGTTTATTTCGTGTGAGGTATAGAGAGTTAAATGATTTTTTTTGTACATAAGGGTGTAGTGATCTATACACACTTATGCACATCACTAGTGCCAATAATTCTCAGCATTATAACTACCCCTATGTGTAGTTGCAAGTTCAGCATCCCATGTCTTATTCCATAGCTTATATGTCAAGTGTTTTTTTTTCATTGTCAATTGATTTTGAGATAAAAACTTAACATAATATTATAGTAGAAGCTCAGCTTTCCCGATTTATAATCGGGCCCTAAGGAGCCCGTCACCTAATCTAACATGCTTGTATGGAGAGATGACAGGAAGTAAGTCTCTTTGATGCATTCACCATGATGGGGTAGACTACTTCTCTCGCCGTAAATTGGTTTGGCAATAGAAAGTTGATAGCATTTCTTGTAATTGGTTATGTTGGTGTCTATATATTTGATTCAGTCATAGGCTCACGGTGTGAAGGATATAGAGATATACAAAAGCATTTTCTTTTAGCTACCATAATCAGAAGCTAGTGAAAATGATATACATGAGATTGGTTAAAACACAAGGAGTGAACGCATGAATGAATGTACCTTGGTAGAGAACAAGAGAATGGTTGCCATCTATATTTCTGGTAAAGTGAATCAGGTCGACCATGCTTTTGACAATTGAATTGTGGATCTATGAAGGGACAAGTAGAAGGATCATAGAGAGGGTAAGAAGCATCATATACCCATTTTCCATGAAACCAATTGCATCTTCCTGCAAGTTTTCTACTACCACTGGAAATGGTAGTTGTTGTTGCATTGCTAAATAGGTCCAAATCCTCTGCTTTTGTTTCGTGAGGAAACAGAACAAACAGAGAGAGGAACAAAGATGGTAACAAGAAACCCATTTTCTTGGGTTTCTTTTGTCCAAGGAAAAAAAGGACAAGAATTGAAGAAAAGGTTGTGTGAGACAAGAGCTTATATAATGTGTATCTCACTCTAGACTTGTAGATGAGGTGTGAAGAGGAAGTTGAACGAGCATCATCTCCAATAATATAAAGATAAATGTTTGTTTCTCTTCATGTTCTAAAATATGTAATTTCATGATAAATAAATAAAATAAAAATATATTATAATTTTTTTTTTGTTATTATATAGTATTTGTTTTGCACATGGAATGTTAAAACAGAGTGTTTTGTTTTAATTTTTATTTAACATTGCTGACTGAAAGTCAGATACTGTGGAACTTTGGGTAGATTCCTTTTTAATTTATTTTAACATTGGCATGTGGTGGGGTTGGATCCAATCCCAATCCATGCTGTGAAAATTCTGTGAAACGTGAATGATTTGGACTCTAAAAAAGTATTGATAAAAGTTTCCCTGGGTTTACCTCAGTGGTCCTAAAATTATTTGATCCATTGATGCACATCACATGGATTCTAAAATTGGCACAATATATTGAGGATAAAAATAGTGTTCTACAAAGTTAGTGTTGCTATAATTTGTTTAGAGACTAATTTAATCTTTGTCCTTCAACTTGCAGCTTAGGTAATACAAGGTTTTGTTGTTATTTACAAAAACGAAAGTTTCAGGTCACAAAACTATAACCTTATCTTTGTACTGAAACTCAGACTATTATATATGGCATTAGAAAAATGAGATTTTTGTCACAAAATTAGTCATTTTATTTTATTGTTACTTCGAGACTCACAATCATATACATGGTATTCCAATTTTGACACCTTGTGTTCTCAGCTATTAGCACAAGATTTTAACAAAACCATGTTATGTTTTAATCAGTTTTCTATATGTAGAAAAAACAACTCACATTCGGTGGATTTTTTGGTTCTTGTTATTGTTGAGAAAATAGGATAGTGCCTTGATTGAAACTTTGATATGAGAAGTATCCTTATTCCTTTATTAATAATCAATAGATAGTACAGCATGTATACCATGTTCTAGACAGAGTATTAGGTATTGATTGCTAATATAAGTATTAAGTAGTGGAGCTGGATCATTTATACAAAGGATGTCATTCCCCATGAGGTAGTTAAATTGATACAAATATGGAGGATAATGTTACTCGAGTTCCAACCCAATATATATACACATGTTGGTCTAATGGTATAAGATTCTTCAAATTTAAAAAATCAAATTACTACCACATGGCACTAAAATATTGGAGGCGCATCCTTCTCACCTATCCCATCATAAGCTAAGGGGAAAAATCAATGTACGTGAAATCTAGATAGCAACGCCATGAAAACCAACCGTGCTTACCAATCAGGACTTGTCAAGAATTTGTTGCCAAAATTTGTTCTTTTTGAAAATTTATATTAATAAGTAAAACTGGGAAACTGAAAATTAAAAATAAAGAAGATATTTAAATGAGACTTATTATTCGGAGTTTTTACTTGCATGGTGCACCTTGACCGAAAAATTACAGTCTTGGTATACCTTTTCGAAAAATTATCAGTTTGGTATATGTTTTAAATAATCGGCTTCCAAGTTACTAATTTCAGTTTTTTTCTCTCTCTTCCCCCAAAATCGGCAACAGTGGGAGTTTATATATTTTAATTTTTTTCTCCCTCCCCCTAAATAAGCAATGAGGGGGGAGTTTTTTGTTTTTTAGTTTGTTTTTTATGTCCCCTAAATCGGCAGTGGGGGAGTTTTTAAATATTTTAATTTTTTTCTCTCTCCCCCTAAATCGACAATGGGGGAGTTTTATGTTTTTTATTTTTTTCCTCTCCCCCTAAATCGACAAGGAGGGAGAAGATATATGTGAATTTTTAATTAACAAAAGTGATTCAAATTTTTTACTAACTAACAAATTAATCAACACCAACATCCCTGGACATGCTGTTAGTTAGTAAAAAAATTTGAATCACTTTTGTTAATTAAAAATTTAGATATAATGATAAAGTTAATATATTGTTTCCCTTCATTGTCGATTTAGGGGGAGAGAGGGAAAAAACATAAAACTCTCCCCTTGCCAATTTAGGAGGAGAGAGAGAAAATATTAAAATATTTAAAAACTTCACCCCTACCGATTTAGTGAGGACAGAAAAAATTAAAAAACAAAAAACTCCTCTATTGCCGATTTAGGGGGAGAGGAAGAAAAAGAATTAAAATATACAAACACCTCATATTGCCAATTTTAGGGAGAGGGAGGAAAAAAACTGAAATCGACAACTTAAAAATCGATTATTTAAAATATATATCAAACTGATAATTTAATTATTCGATGAAGTGCACCATGCAAATAAAAACTCCCTTATTATTCAGGACCTCATTGTTAATGTCAAGCCAGTGAACCTCTTGTCTTGTTATGCTGAAATTTCAAAGTAATTAAAGGCCAAATTGACACAGCCAATTGTAGTACCAACAAAACATGAAAATAAGTTTGTAAGTCAAAATGAGAGTTGTCAATCAAAGATATTTATTGCCTTAATTTCTGCCCAATAATAATAAAACAAAAATATCAACAATAATAAATTTTTAAAATTTTAATTGATATCATATATTTTCATTATTGCATAACAGAATTTTGAACATGATTAAGGGGTAATCAATCTTTGCTAATCTTTTAATTGATTTGAGACTTTATCCTTTGATGCTGACATCATGCCTCACATCATCACCAAAGTGAGATCTTTCTCTGAATTACAAGAATATTGTGAATCTTGAATCAGACATCAAACTAAAAGAGGTTTTATATTAGGTTTAAATGGTTAAATCATTCAGACTGATTGGATGATTTTATACATAATCAATAATTTTTATCTACAAATATATAATTATATATAAATTTAAAATTTTATATAATTAATATTCATGTATAATTACATTAAAGTAACATCTCTTCGTCAGACCATCCAGACGGTCTGGTTTACTTCCTGGGTTTAACACGGTCGAACTGAAATTTCCTCAGTTTAAAGTGGTTCAACCCTCATTCAATTAAGACTATAAACTAGAGTTGTTTTCAAGTCTAATCAGACTGGTCGGACCATCCAATATAGTCTTGTTCTCACTGATTATAAGTGTGACTTAAGTCCCTAAAAAAATGTTCCTTGTTTTGGTGAAGATGACTAATCTATGTCAATTATATTGTGTGATTCTAATTGTTATTAATTCAATTAAACACTGAAATTTTCAAAATCCCCCCTAAAATTTATAATCCAAAAACTTATTCAACTGAGTATAAAGTTTACTCAAGTCATACAAATTGCATGATGATAACCTAGCCCGTAGTAGAAAATTAGAAAATTTTCCCAACTCTATCACCCTATTCTATTCTCCAACCTTTGGCATGGTAGATAATATAGAGTTCTAGTTTAGTATTGGAGTTTTAAACTTCAAGATAATTTAAAAAAAAAATTAGGAATATTAAACAGAAATATATAATAAAATTATGTTTTGGCCGACCGTATGTTGGGACAGGATCTGGAGTCCATGTGATCTCTCCTCCTTCTTTGTTGCCCTAACCAAAACACACGACCAGAAAGGAAAGTTAATTAAAGTAAAAGAAGGACCGTGTTTCGAACTTTGCGTGGAACACAATGGAAGGTAGTGTTGTTGAACGTTCAATTGAAAGAGACTTCACCTAATTCAATAAACCGTAACCATTATCATCATCATAATAAGAATAACACTAACAAATATTAATAATAATGGGTGAATATATTCGATATGCAGTCATTATATTCACTTGTGAAAATCCACATTATATATAAGAGATAATTATAAAACTTTGAGTGGAAAAAACTTATGAAACCATTGCATTAACGTTTTTTATCAAAATATGTTATTTGATGACAACTTTCACTCTTCCCATGACCTAGTAAAAATATGACTTTTTGGTGGTTAAAGACTCCCCAGTCACAGATGGGTCCAACAAGTGGTACTATTGTCAGTAATTTTTCACCTTTTTAATGAACCAGTAACATTAGAACTCCACGGTATTTGGAGGTTCCCCGATCATGGACGGGTACAACAATAATATTGTTGGTGGATTATTTATATCCTCAAATAATTAAATAAAGCCGGCTGATAAAAAGAAAAACCAAATTTTTAATAAATTATTTGCTAGAAAGTCGATCCTTAGGTTGAATGTTTTCCGAACACCTTCCACATGCTTTATTTTTCACCATTTGACATAAATATATTGAGATCGATCTCAAAGCAAAACTAAGTCTTTATTGGTATTGTGAATCGATCCAATACAACTTTTGCATAAGACGACCAAGTTTAGTTTCAAGAAATACTAATAAAACAACATCACGCCTAGTGCATAAATTTTTGTCCTGTTCTTGATGTTGTAACTAGCCTGTTTTTGTAATTCAGTTTAGTTAGGTAATGTAGTTAGGAACTTTCTAAATTCAGAAAGTTCAGTTAGTTAGAGTGTGCTATAAAAGGAAAGTATGGTTTGTAATTGATGTAATGTTTTTGCAATGAAAGATTAATATAGTTCACTCACCTCTAATTTCCTCTATTCAATATTCATCCTCTTCTCTTCTACGTATTGCATTTCCTTCTCTGAATTCTTCTCTGCAACTCATCTTCCTCTTCTTCTCATTCCTGTTCTGTTTTCTTTCTTTTCTTCTTCTGGTTTTTTGCAAGTAAACCAACAGTGGTATCAAGAGCTCTTCTTCGACTCCTGGATCAGTGGGAAAAGGGAAACCTATCAGTTCATCCATGGCTGCAAATAGTGGGTTTACAATGACATTACCCATTCTGGACAGGAAGATTTATGAGAGATGGCGCATACAGATGAAGGTCTTGTTTGGTTACCAAGAAGTGCTTGATATAATTCAAGAAGGCTATCAATCAGTGGGTGAGGATGCAACTGAAGCTCAGAGACTTGTTCACAGAGATTGCAAGAAGAGAGATTGTAAAGCTTTATTCATGATTCATCAATGTGTGGATGAATCGAATTTTGAGAAGATTTCCAATGCAAAGACAGCAAAAGAAGCTTGGGACAGCCTTGAAAAAAGCTATGCTGGTGCAGAGAAAGTAAAGAAGGTGAAGCTCCAAACCTTGAGGAGGGAATATGAATTACTACAAATGAGAGATGGTGACACAATTGGAGAATACTTCACCAAAATCAGATCTCTCACAAATCTGATGAAGGGATGTGGTGAAGTAATGAGGGATCAATTGGTAGTTGAAAAGGTGTTGAGAACCTTAAACTCCAAATTTGATCATGTGGTTGTTGCCATAGAGGAGTCTAAGGATCTTGAGGTGTTCAAGATTGAAGAATTGCAAAGCACTTTAGAAGCACATGAACAAAGGATCAAAGAAAGAAGCACAGAGAGAAACTCTGATCAAGCTCTCCAAGCTCAAACAACCAGAAAGCCATACAGTCAAGGAAACTTCACTAAGAGGTTTAAGAACAAATGGAAATCTGAAAAAGGAAGGAGCTATGAAGGAACAAGGCAGGATTCAAGCTCATTCTCTGGAAATAGAAGCAGTGGACAAGACCAGATGTCAAAGAAAAACAAGAAGAAGTTTGATAAGAAGAAAATTCAATGCTTTAATTGCAAGAATTTTGGTCACTTTGCATCTGAATGCAGGTTCAAGGGTGCTCATGGTAATGGTCCAGAAATTGAAGCAAGGTTGGCTCAAGAGGAGGAATCTGAGGAAGAACAGGTCCTACTGATGGTCACATCAGAACAAGAAGTCAAGGATGATTGCTGGTATCTTGACACAGGGTGCTCAAACCACATGTCAGGCAACAATGAGTGGTTTGAAAGACTTGACGAAAATGCAAAGAGCAGAGTGAAATTTGCTGATCATAGCTTCATCAATGCTGAGGGAGTTGGGGATATCTCCATCAGAAGAAAGGATGGGAAGAGTGCAAGCATCAAAAATGTCCTATATGTGCCCAAGATGAAGAGCAACCTACTCAGCCTTGGACAATTACTTGAGAAAGGATATGAAATGACCATGGCAGACAAGATGCTAAATGTATTTGATCATGACAAGAATCTCATCTTAAGGGTTCCACTGTCCAAAAACAGAACCTTCAAGATTGGGATTCAAGTCAATGATCACAAGTGCCTATTATCTAAGACAACTCTTGATAATTGGACTTGGCATCAGAGGTATGGCCACCTGAACTTCAAGAGCCTTGAGTTTTTAAGCAGGAAGGGAATTGTCAATGGATTACCACCAATCAGTAGTCCAAACACAGTGTGTGATGACTGCTTGGCAAGCAACCAGAGTAGGAGCAGCTTTGTGGCTCACATACCAACTAGATCAACAAAGTCACTTGAGTTGGTCTATTCGGATGTATGTGGCCCCTTTGAAGAACACTCATTAGGAAACAACAAATACTTCATAACCTTCACTGATGACTTCATAAGAAAGACCTGGGTTTATCTGATCAGAAGGAAGTGTGAGGTATTTTCAATTTTTGTCAAGTTCAAGGCTCAAGTAGAAAGGCAAAGTGGACAGAAACTAGTGACTCTGAGAACTGATGGAGGAGGTGAGTACTTGTCAAATGAGATGAAAGAATTTTGTGTCAAAGAAGGGATGATTCATGAAGTGATTGCTCCTTATACCCCACAGCATAATGGTACTACAGAAAGAAAGAATAGAACCATTCTCAACATGACTATGAGCATGCTTAGAACAAAGTCTATGCCAAAAAGATTTTAGGGAGAAGCTGTCTCTACAGCAGTGTATATCATGAACAGATGTCCTACAAAGAGGCTTGAGGACAACACACCTGTAGAAGCCTGGTCAGGGTTGAAGCCTAGAGTGGATCACTTCAGAATCTTTGGCTCAATCTGCTACACTCATGTGCCTGAAGCTCAGAGAAAGAAGCTTGATGATAGAAGCAAGAAACTTGTATTGATTGGCTATCACACTACACGTGCATACAGAATCTATGATCCTCTAAATCATAGAATAATAATGAGCAGAGATGTAAAAGTTGATGAGACACAGAGTTGGGATTGGAGTGAAACAAGCAATAATCCAACAAGGCTTACAATAACACAACTTGATGAAGGCCAAGGAGAAATGGAACAAATGCATAATGATCAACCAGTTGTTGCTGAAGTAACTCAAAACCAAACTAGACCACATAGAGCTAGACAACTACCATCAAGATTAAGTGACTATGAGGTCTTTCCAGACTCAGAAATCACTATTGAAGGAGAGCTAGTCCACATGGCACTATTGGCTGAAATGGAACCAGTAAACACAGAAGAAGCTTTCAGGCAGAGTCATTGGATTGAGGCTATGCAAGAAGAACTCACTTCCATTGAGAAAAACAGAACCTGGGAGCTTACTCAACTACCAAGAGGAAAGAAGGCAATTGGTGTAAGATGGGTTTACAAAGTAAAGATAAATCCAAAGGGAGAGGTGACCAAGTACAAGGCTAGACTTGTTGCAAAGGGATTCCTTCAAAGACAAGGCCTAGACTATGATGAGGTGTTTGCTCCTGTTGCAAGAATGGAAACCATAAGGTTGGTGGTGTCACTAGCAAGCTATAAAGGGTGGTGCATACAACAGATGGATGTAAAATCAGCATTTCTGAATGGGCCATTAGAAGAAGAGGTATATGTCTCTCAACCTCCTGGTTTTGAAATTGCAGGAAGTGAAGGATTGGTATACAAATTGCATAAGGCCTTGTATGGTCTTAAGCAAGCACCAAGAGCCTGGAATAAGAGAATTGATGGCTTCCTACTAAGGCTTGGATTCATTAAATGCACAGCTGAATATGGTGTCTATTTGAGAGGTGCAGAATTGAGCCAAATGGTAATTGTTTGCCTATATGTTGATGATCTCCTAGTAACAGGCAGTGATGTAGGTGAGATCAACTCCTTCAAGCAGGCTATGAAGAGTGAATTTGATATGAGTGATCTAGGAAACCTATCCTACTTCCTAGGGATAGAATTCACTAGAATCAAGGAAGGCATAATCATACATCAGAAAAAGTACATTGCTGATGTTTTGAAAAGATTCAACATGTTCCACTGCAAATCTGTGTCAACACCTGTTGAAGCAGGGAAATTGGTGCATCAAGATGACTCATTGGTTGACAAAACCATGTATAGACAAATGGTTGGGTGCCTAAGGTATATCTGCAACACAAGGCCTAACATTGTGTATGATGTTGGCTTAATTAGCAAGTTCATGGAGGCACCAACCAGAGAGCACCTCCTAGCTGCCAAAAGACTGCTTAGATACATCAAAGGCACTATAGAGTTTGGTCTGCTACTACCAAATCATCTCAGCAATTCAAGTTATGATGTAATTGGCTATAGTGATGCAGATTGGTGTGGAGACAAGCTTGACAGGAAAAGCACAACATGGTATTTGTTTATGCTTGGGAATTCACCAATCTCATGGTGTTCAAAGAAGCAAGATGTGGTTGCCCTCTCCTCGTGTGAAGCTGAGTATATAGCAGCATGTATGGCTGCTTGCCAAAGCCTCTGGTTGGACACACTATTGCTGGAACTAAAACTAAAAGAAGAAGGTGATGGCACGATTTTAATGGTTGACAACAAATCAGCCATACATCTGGCTAAGAATCCAGTGGCACATGGTCGTAGTAAACACATTGAGACACGATTTCACTTCCTACGAGATCAAGTAAGCAAGGGAAAGCTAAGAATGGTGTTCTGCAGAAGTGAAGAACAACTTGCAGACATTTTTACCAAGCCATTGAAGAATGAGAGATTTGAGAAATTAAGGTTGAAGATTGGTGTTGTAAGATTGAATGATTAAACTGAATTAAGTAGGAGTGTTGTAACTAGCCTGTTTTTGTAATTCAGTTTAGTTAGGTAATGTAGTTAGGAACTTTCTAAATTCAGAAAGTTCAGTTAGTTAGAGTGTGCTATAAAAGGAAAGTATGGTTTGTAATTGATGTAATGTTTTTGCAATGAAAGATTAATATAGTTCACTCACCTCTAATTTCCTCTATTCAATATTCATCCTCTTCTCTTCTACATATTGCATTTCCTTCTCTGAATTCTTCTCTGCAACTCATCTTCCTCTTCTTCTCATTCCTATTCTGTTTTCTTTCTTTTCTTCTTCTGGTTTTTTTGCAAGTAAACCAACACTTGAATAATACAAGAGGACCATATTGAAATGATAACAAGGATACGATTTTGTATATAATTAATGTAGTTATATTAATAGTTAGGTACTCTAGTTATGTCAATTAGTTAATAGTAGTTTAATTAGGATGTCAAGTATAAATAAGTTTTAAATGGCAAAGTAGCTCATCAGTGAATTGCATTCGTAGAGCCTACTACAATCAGGAGTACTCTTTTCATGAGTACTCAATTATGTATTTATGATGGATGAATGTTATTGTATTTATCTCCATAGAATCTAATTGATTAACCAAATATATTAAGATAATTACATATTGTGTCAGAATATGGTTGATTCATTACTTATAATGTTTAGGTATTGCTCACCCTATCAAATAGTTTTTTGGATGAAGTTAGGTTTGGTCATTCTAATATAGTATCAAAGTCTGATTTTCCTTATAACCAACTGCAAAGGTCTAGTCCTACAAACTCCATACTCAAGATGTCCAATAGTGTACATAAGAGAGTGAGCTAAAATAAGTCTCAAAATCGGATCCGATCCATTATGCTTAGACAACCCTCACACTATTGAGTGAGACTCCTCTCAAGTAATGGAGAGACAAATGATTTTTTCCTTTGTATTTTAAGGGTAAAAGTGTAATATCATTTTAAATAAAAGAGATATAAATGTCTATGAATATTGTTCTTTCTTTACTTTTATATAGCACTTCTCTCTTTATTAATGGAGAGGAGTCTCACTCCATACTATCAACATATATCATTAATATGCATGTGAGGAGTTACGATATTCTCCATTAATGGAGATGCAAGTGCTTCAAAAAACAAAGGAAATGTAACTTCCAATGTCACATTTATCATTTTGATTATAATAAAATTACACTTTTGTTACTAAAAATAAGTATAAAAACATACAATTATCTCTCCATTAATGAAGAGGATCCTTGTTGTAGTGAGGGTTACATATTAATGGAGCGTGCATGTACTCAATGTAGTTCATGATTTGTGACATGAGAAAAACGACCCTTGGGTTGGGTGATATTAGAGACCGTAGGTTTCATCTGACTTGTCTTTTTCAAGTGTATGAATCACACGAGTTCTCGTCAACACGAGAACTATTAACATAGAAGCCATACTTGTTGACGGCTCTTAGGCTTAAATTAAAGTGCATGTGTGTCAAGAGTTTCTTTCATTCTTCCACCTTTCATACTCATGTCAATGTCCCATTCTCCACACCTTGTGTATTAGACACAATTAAAATCAGTCATTAGATGTATTAAAAATTGTTAAAAAATAATGAAATGCACGTTACAAATATTTTAATAAAATATAATAACCTATATATATTTTTTATGTTCATTAGATATATATCCAATGCAATTGTTGTTGTGGTAAAAGAGACGTGGCCGAGTAAAAACACTAATGATTTCTAGTTCATTTGAGGGTTTTTGTGTGTGTAAAAGTTCAATTAAATCTACTTATGACTATACTCTTTTATTAATTTTATTCAATTCTGACTAACCGGCTATAAATAACATAAAATCTCAAAGCTTAAATTCCTCTAATGCATGGATTACGTATATACAAGTAAAAGTATATATAATTCAAAAATCAAAACACCGAGTCTCAAAAGTCAAAACTTATCCACAAATATGTATCGTCAATAGCATTTCTAGAACGTGATTCTAGTATCCACTTGCAATTTTTAAAAGAAATTACTTAAATAATAAAACTCTTAAGCCATAAGTTATTATCAACCTTATATGTTTATCTAGCCTTTGGCAACCATTATCATGCATGCACCACCTTCTTGTAGGTCCTTTTCCTTTATGCGTTGTCATTTTCTTTTGAGCAAAGTAGTAAACCATCCAAAGCAATTATTATGAGTTGTTAATTTAACGATATATAATAATCCAACAAATTAATTGCAAACAACGTACCATGTTTGTTGTGTTGCTAACTTATCGGTTACAAGAGAATATGGAATTTTTTTGCTCAAGAAAATACTACTTCAAGTCAGGCCAGGTTAGTCATGAATCAGGATACTCTACCCTCAAATATTTTTGTTATTATGTCTCCAACTAATTAAATCTTACCATACAACATAAAAAAATTAATTTTTGTTTTTATAATTTTTATTTTTAAATATGTGACAACTATAAATTGGATTGGAACACAATTAGACACAATTTTCATTGCTTAATGAGTAAATTTAGAGATACTTGACTTTCGTTTACATGTTTTTGTTTCTCTTCTTTCTCACCCATTCAATTTCATTGGTCAATAATGTTAGGCATTATCCCGTGGGAATCTAAATGTGCAATGATGAATATAACTTTGTACTTAAGAAAAGTGCTTTATGAATGCAACCAATTAAGTATTAATGGTGAGTTAGGTGGTCATGTAATTCGCACGCTACAATTGGATTTGTTTTTACCCAAAGAAGTATACAGTGGCTGATTATAAAAGCTTAATTTTCTTGTGCTAACTACCACCAAAAGATATTATCATCATTGGTAGGAAAACTTTGATTATTTAATACAAAACATTCAAAAATGTTAAGATATTGATGGTGGCAGGAGGTAATATATATTAACATTATATAAATTTTATACATTACCATTGCCTCATTCATCATTTATATTTCATTATTATTATCTCTTTAAAATATACAAATGAATTTTAAATGTTGTACTGAATATATATAAATTTTTACATTTACGGGTACATACTATTACATTCATGTACAGGTCATAACAGGCTACTTATATTTAATTTTTATGAACAAGGGGTACTGAGAAAGTTCATAAAGATTTCATGTAAAATATTAATAACTTAGTGTATTCAACTTTTACAATTTGATATAAAGTATTAACTTTGTTCCCTTTTCTATTTAATTAATATAATCAATTTGCATTCGTCCAATACCTTGTAAGTGTAATGTCTGGATTAAATATATTTATTTATTTAAAAGGTAAAAGCTAAATCCCTATTTCTTACTATAATACATCTATCATTGCACTGTGAGTTCCATCCACATTTGGCGGTAACTCTAGGTGTGTCACAAATAGGAGTGGAAATGTGTGAAATAGAGTTGAAATTAGCTTATTTTGACTTGATTCATTATTGATGGGCTTGAGTTATGTTTTGAGTGGATTTCAAAATAATATATTATTTTAGTTTAAAATCAATTAAATTAAAGTTCACAAAATTTCAATCAGGTTATCGAGCTCAAATTTATATCATTCACCAACTTGAATAATGATCACCAATATACATAAAAATATGTATATATACATATAGAGTGAGAGAGAAATTTCACTTTTAAATTGATTTTTATAAAATTTATATATATATATATTTAACATGTATAAATTCAAAGATTGTTGATATGCATATATATGTTATTGAAATACATATATATAATCGAGTCATATGAACCTAAGAAGTTTTTACATGGTCTAAGTTTTGCAAATTTATTTAAAAAGTTTAATTTTTAACTCAAATTGAACTTATTTAGTTTATGAGTTAAGTTTATCAAATTTATCAAATTAAATAATGAGTCAGAGTTTTTAAAAATTGTTGAGTTAAAATGTCATAACTAATATGTCATTATATAATACATTTTTGTATATCAAAAAAATATGTCCACTTGAAGTGAGTACCTTTTTCTCATAGATTCCACCACATGCAATCTCCCACTCATGTGAATTTTGGAATCTCCCACCAATGTAAAAAAAATTATAAGCACGGTGTATCTAACAACATGCTCAGCCCCAATGATATACATTTCAGACAATCGATTTTCGGAATGTATAATTTTACCGATATCCAATTGTGGAAAGTAAAAAAGTCATTTAACGAAAATGAAGTTTCACAATGAAAATGAAAAGGTTTGGTATTGTGATATCTAAAATGGCAGCGAGGTTTGTGCTTTGATGAAAAAGATGAATAAACTAGGTGTTCAGAGAATATGAAAAGTAAGGAAAATAAGGGGAAAGTATTATGGGATTTCTAAAATATAAATTTGTCAAAAATTGAAAATGTGGACTACAAAAATTTCATGGCATCTTCAACAAATGGATCAACCTCCTCGATGAAGAAGAAATTCTTGTGTGGATCATTGATTCATGAATCTATCTGATCTGTTCAAGACCTTGATCCAAATAACTTAAAAGCCCATCGCATATTTTTTATTTCTTCTTTGATTTATTAAAGATATAAAAGATAAAAAATAATTTGCTATAAGAAAATCTATCAAATTTATTATACAAAAAACTTAGAACAATGGGTGTTTGCCCAGTTTTAAGAGAATAAAATATTTCCTCATTTCAGGAAATAAGTTATCTTCTATGACTACTAAAATCATGACATGTGTCTTTTAAACCTTTTTTAAAAAGAATATTTCTAAAAACTAAAAAAAAGAATATATGTCATGATTTTAATAGCTGAATGAGATAATTTATCTCCTATTACGAGGAAATACTTTATTTTTTTTATCAATTAATATATATATGGGTGGTAGACTAGACTTGTTAATGGAGGAACTATGTTACTCTTGTCCCTTAATAATGTGAGGAGATATGGGATAAGAGTAACATAATAAAGCATTTAAATCCTTAAAGAATATAAATATTATCTAAACTCAGGAATCAATCAGAAAAGGACATTGACCATGTAGGAAAATGTAAATAAGCAATAGTCAGCATTATATATAAAAATCCAAGCAACATTAACTAATCTATTTAGAGCTTCTCATTTGAATGGCCTACTTAAGGCTTCATTCTGGGTCTAGGAATGAACATTTAGTAACATAACTAATATTGTAGGACACTGAATCTTTTCAGCAATAGGGCATCTGAATCTCCTTCATAAGGACTAAGAAGTTGTTGGAAAATCTGTGGTGTTGGTTGTGTACTTGTGTATCTACACAACTTAGTTATCCTAGTGTTTAGAGAAGCTCCCACTCAGCTTCAGAAATATCAGGAAGGAGTAATGTCTCTTGATCCTTCATTAAAGTTGGACATAAATTCTCCATGCAATCACCCTTTCCTTTTGCATTGTTCCCATGCAATATTGCAAGCTCCTTGTACTCTTGCTTCCTTGAAGACTTCTTGGATAACGAAAATGATTGCCGGGTGTTTTTCTTCGGACAAGGAAAACAAAAATCCAGTTAGAGTTGAATATGCACTCAAAAAACAAGGAAGAAGGGAGGGAGAATGTGTCAACCTTGTTAGTCTTTAGACTAGCCGCAGTCTTGGGAAATAACCGAAGTTCATCTCTGGTCACCATAACACAAGTTTCCTCGAGCTTCTGCTCATTATCTTGTTTATGGCCATGATCTAAAGCAGTATCAGTCTTTGCTGCATCTAAAATCCATGTTTCTGGATTTTCTCAAATAATCAGAAGTGTCAGTTACCATGAGCTAAAAACAATATGAAACTGAACGACATTAGCATGTTCAGGTCGGGATTAGCCAAAGACTGTTTTTCATTTCTAATACTTGAAAACAACATCTAATCCAAACAGGTATAGGAGTTACTGAATCTAGATATGTCCATGTAGAGTTAACAAAGTATAAAACATTCAAATCAGTGCCAAAAAGAATATGTACACAAAAATACTCAATGAATTGATAACCATTTCTTGGGTCATGAATGAGCTACCAGCTCTGTACATATGCTTGCTTAGTGAAAGAACAAATGCCACTCAATTTAATTAAAGTATGCCGTACAGAACAAAATTCTCTTATTGATATCAATAGGTTATAACAAATGTCACCTTTCTCAAAATCGTTCATATGGCATACGCAAAAGGGGTCTATATGGCATATGCAAAAAGTAAGTAGTTCTAAATTCTATGTAATAATACCTAATCTAATGAAGTACCTCATAATAACTTGACCGGAAACTCAGAAGGAAGTAATTCCGAATTATTTGAATTAATAACTAGATGAGATACACTGATCGTGTTATCAAAACAATCATTAGACTGTATTGTTCTGACAACAGAAAACTCCACCAGAAAATAATACAACTCTTACAGTTATCAGAAGTTAAAAGTTACCAACCAGAGACAATGAAGAAAACATGAAATTATATTCAAGAGACGATCAGTTACATACCATCTAGATCTCCAAATAGGGCACAGGAAGAATAACATTTATCCATCTCTTTCGCTTCAGTTAATTTAACCAATACCATAACATTAGGGATATCTTCATCACTTGCTGCTACAGAGGCAAGCCTTGTTACTTCAGCAAAATCCGGCTTCGAAACAGTAACTGCCGGATTTTGATTGTCGTTAGAGTGTTCACATGATTGTGATGTCCTACATGCACCTGTTTCTAACAATGTGATTTCACTGACTACAATGGATGCAGGCACCTTTGTATCTTTCTGACTTTCATCACCACCAAGGCTTTTAGCAACTTTTGTGTTCCCAACAAGTTTTGCATGTGAAATAAATTTATCCCCTTTGATACAATTTCCAGAAGCTGCCGTGAACAAAGCATCAGTGTCACAGGATGCAACAAGGGTTATATCATTATCACGATTGATCCTTGAGTCCTCACTTGTTTGCTTGGTATCATCCTTTACAGTTATGTTCTCGGAACCTTGAAATTCCTTCTTACAGAAACCATCATCAGTATATTGATCTATTGGCAACTCAGAGGTTATCTTTTCATCCAGATCACATGAAGATGGAGGGAGTAAATCATGCATGACATCTGAATAGATCTTTTTAACACTTTCCCCAACACTCTGCATTTGATTCTCTACGTATTTAACTGCATCCTGTGCCAAAAGAACAAACAAACAAACAAAAGGATTATAGTGGACTGTTGATACTGCAAAACAATAGCATGCCACAGAACTATCTGTCCCGATATTGCCGATAACAGTTCAACTAGGCTAATGTTACACAATTGAGATCATATACAAAAAGAATTTCAAAAAGGCTATCACAGATTACTACAAATATCAAGACAAATATAAGAGAACAGTTGAATTCATGATTCAACTCTCAATACATCTGATAGTAATACTAGTAATCATTGTAGGTAGAGCATGAAAGTGAAAGACGAAGAAGAGTTGCAGCTCTCCTAGTAGAAGTGGAAGAATATAAATTAAAACTGTAACCTTCTTCTATTGTTCATGCAATTCTCTACATTTTATGTTTATCGTTGTAATTAAAGGTTGGCTCTTTGTTTTTCTAAAAAATTTCCACAATAAAGATCACTTCTTATCACAATGTCATTTACAACAAGCATTGCCATCTCCACCAGGGTAATTTGACATGTCCTTCCTCATTCAGTCATTCGAAACTTAAATCAGGCAGAGGATAGGTTAAGATTAAATGATAACAAAGGCATACCTCAAACATTTTGTCTTCTACCTCCTCCAGGCACATATTCTCAAACTTCTGGTATATATTTCCAACCCAAGTTATGCCTTTTACATCCATCGCCATCCTAATACATAAGCTGGAATAGCGAAACAGTTTAACTTGAAGACGGTTCTACTTGATTATCTGCAAGAAAACAAAAAAGGCATTACAAAGAAGTTCAAATGATGGTGGTAATTTTCACAGGCGTGAAAGTACATTCGTCGCGAATTTATTTTTATTGTTGAACAAAATAATCAGAGTAAGGCACCAAAAAATTGATCAGGGCATCTTATAACAAAGATATACGATGAATTACAGACAAATTCCAGCCTAAAATTCGTTCATATTTTAAAATCAATCAAACAATTTCTTACTTAAACGCCAAAAAACTCAACCTAAATTTCCGTAGCCCCACTCCCTATCTATAAAAAGCATGATTAGTCCATAATTTTAACTATTTTGTCCTAAAGAAAAGAGCAAGAGAAACATAACCAAACAACATGCAAACTCCATGTTTCCTTGATCAAAATTACCATGAACTAAATAAGCAAGGAAAGATTCCAAATTTTCCTTAGGAACGGTCAAAGTTACATTAACCCAAAAAAACTAGCAACAAAAAAAAGAGTATACCACAATAACAACACATACAGCCATATATGTAAGCAAAAAATAAACTTTTAATTAGAAAACAACATCCATTTAGCAGAATAATCGAATAAATAAAAGGGCAATGATAATAAACACAATAAGAAGTGCAACAAAGAACAAAGTTTACTTGGTTCTTCTAAGACACAAAGATAGAGAGAGAGAGAGTGTGTGTGTGTGTAGGTTGAGCTGCGTTGAACCTTAATTGAAGATGTGTATTCTGGTTCCTATGTTACCCTTTGATCGATCAATTGTTGTTGAGTTTTCACTTCACTTGTGTGTGGGTTCCACTCTTTCATAGCCATTATTTATTGTACCTCCCGTGACTATATCATATTGTACTTATTATTAGGAGTTTGTTTCAATCACTTGAGAAGATATATGAATATGATAACTCTAACGATATATTATATATTAAATTATTTTTGTGATAAGGTATTTACAAATTTTGTGGGGTAGTTTGAGATTGGCGATAAAGATATTTATATGAGTTAAAATTAGAATAGTTATCTGTTATTTTCTGTTCTAATATTTGAAATGATTATTTGTTATTTTCTGTTTAAATAGTTGAAATAGTTATCTGTTATTTTCTGTTTCAATATTTGATTGAATAGATGATCACCCAAGTTGACTTTGATGCGACTTTCATAATTCCATGATGAACTTTGTCGAATAACTGAACATTTAGGAAAGGAAAACATAAAACTTGCTTTTCAAGTTGCTAAACATTATCTTTTGTATATAAATTTACTTTTTTAGAGAATCGAACCTAACCAATTTGAATCTTGAGTAAAAAATATTTAACACATTGAAACACTCCTTGTTTAGATCCCAAGTGGACTAAAAAGTGTGAGATAAATTTTAAGAAACGACACTTGTTAATAGAGACAATCATATACTTCGAAAATGATTAGTTCCTTATAAAAAAAGATAAATAGATACCTTTAATTATATAAAAAAAAACACTTCATTTTTATTTTTTATATTTAAAAAACTTGAACTTACCTTTACAAATTTTAACAAACATGTTTTCTTTTCTTTTTCATTTAACAATTACAATTCAACTGCCTTTAGCAAATCCTCTATTTAGGTTTATCCACCAAGTTGGGATGTCAAAATAATGTGTGAACATAAAGCTTTGAAGCATGTCATATTATAGTTCATTTCTTGTGGGTTCCTATGCTCTTGTCAGCACTATAACCTTGTTATCTGGCTATTGTTTTTCTTTGGCTATCCTCAACTATATTTAAAGGAACAAATCAACAGGGCCATAAAGGCTCAATCTGGCATATTGACAATAAAACCATTTTATGTGAAAGCTGAGAAATCTTTGTTTAGGATTGTGCCAAATGGCATTTGAAGCATGCCATCTTTGTCAAAACAAAGAAAGCATAAAACTGAAATAAAGTAACTATAAGGGAAGAAACATTCTCATAGTTGTATAAGTCACAGTGCAACTAAAACAAACCACCAATTACAAAGCATGCAGTTTGGTTCTTTATGATATTTTGTTGCCTATGGAGAGAGTTTACTTTATCTGGTCTGGAAGGACATCATCAAATCACGAAGCTTAATCTGCATTCAGTGATATTTACCAAATGAACAAATTGTTCCACAACTTTGCACTTTTTCTAAAAATCACAATTCAAACCGGGCAAGAAATTCATTAACTAGCTGCTTGGAAATCGCCAAAATCATCATCTGGTATATCTTGTGTGCTTTGAGTTTCAGGAGAACTCTGAAGTTCTGTGTCTTCTTTAACTGTTTCCGGGGTCTCAGCTTTAGAAGTGTTCTCAAGGTTCAGTTTTGGAGGTGAGACTGTTGGAGTGTTCGGCACGGTAGCAGCAGGTGAAAGTGGTGGTGGTGGAGGTGGTGGTAACTTAATACTAGGTACAGATTCTTTTCTTTCACCCTTTTCCTCCGCGGAGCTGTTGAGACCCTGATCAAAAAACTTGGACTTCACGCTGCTACCACTCTTCTGCAGACAAAAGATAGGACAATATGGAAACCATGATAATGAGAAAGAAAAAAATCGATGAACAACATGAAAATGCAGATTTGCATACATTGGTTTTGATTTGCAGTACAATAGTTTCTCCTTCTTTCAAACTGTAATCAACTGAGGAACTTTGTTGATACTGTTGTTCCATCTCTTCTGCAGTTTTCTTTTTGTCCAGATACCTTTAATACCATTAAGGAAAGACAAGCTTTCCATTTGTCAATAAACAGCATTAAGACCTTTATCCTCTATGCCAACACGAAAAAATAAATAAACATAGCATGTAAAGAGTACTATGTTTTTCAGATAGCAGATACACAACTAAAATGGTAAATGTAACATGGTAGATGAAGGATACTTAATATGATCATGCAAAGCTGCTTGGAAGTCATAAGCTTCTGTTCTTTCTCGGAATCCTATGCCAATAAAAGCATGCCGAAGGCGACCACCTGTGTGTCTCAAGTAATAAAGATCTAACCTTATGAGTATCAAGAAAGATTGCAGCGGAATGAAAAACATGAACTGGATAATAAGGGATGAAAACTCTATGCTCTTTTCAACTACTAATGTCCATAACGAAGGACATAAAAGATGATAAAAAATAAACCTGCTAATGCTAAAAGGAAGTAAAGCTAATGCAGCACGATGAGCAAAGACAAACTTAGACATATAGAAGAAAATAAAAATAATTGACTATGACTGAGTGGAGCCAGACCATAGCAGTTTTGAGAATTTTCTGCCAAAACCAATCTCTACCAGAACCATCATCCTAGCAATCTATGCTTCTTCAGAGTTTTTGAACCTTTCAGCTGGATTCATGTACATGCAATGAAATTTTGAGACAATTTGTGTAAAATCTTAAAAGTTTATGAAATTTGGGTTGTTGGTTGTTAAACAAACTGTATGTTTGTGTATTCAGAAACACTAAAAACTAGGGTTTCTGAGAACAGCATAACCTAGGTCCGAATCCTAGGTTCCCCTGTTAGTTTGGTAGGGAATCTATAATCCCATTGTAAATCCTCGTTGAGGTTGGTTGTTTTCCCTAGTAATGGAATGGATAGAGCCACCTCTCACTATTATATTTTAACACAAAAAAAACTAGGGTTCCATATATCAGTCTCAGATCTCGGACAAAGAATGACTTCAAAAGATTGGTGTGTTGCTTCATGGATATTTGTTCAGAAAATACAAGGATTGCTTAAATACTTAAAAATCACATCTGTGCTAGGGCTAAAAGAGCACACATTAAGGTTGTTGAACACTCGCAAATGAGTTTCCAAAGGCTGACCCTTTTTTGGTCTAAAAGACAGGTATCCTCCACCCACCGGAGGAAATCCTGCTCGAGACAGGTAGGACCACTATGGACGGTAAAATCTCCCTATTTATCGCTTTGAACAAACAAGTTCGTAAATAAGGCAAAATCTTGAAAATAACAACATAAATCATCCACAACTAACAAAGGTTGCAGTCCTATACTTGATAACAAATGAAACTTTTCATTTTATTTTTTACAGATTACTGAAATCAAATTTTAAGAACTCCAACACACATATCATGTTATTTTCTCTTGCTCCCTTCATATACAACTCCTATCTAGCTACCCGCCTACCCCCACATGGTTAATAAGATGATTAAGAGAAGAAAAGAAAGGTAAAGCAAAATGCAGATATAACGGCTCACCTATGCTCTCTTCTACGCGAAGAACAAAATATCTGCAGCATATAAGTAAGATTATTTCAGCATCCTGAAGTACAAAAAGGTATAGTAACAACTAAAAGTTATCTGTCTTATAAAACTACCTGCTGCTGTCAATAACAGGTTCCACAGGATGCGGCTCTCCTTTTCTTAAAAATGCCCGAGCATACAATTCACCTAGTTAAATATATTTCACTGTAGCATTAAAAAAACTAATCATGTCATCTAATTAAATTAGAATTAGCATGATCTTACCTGTGTTCTTATCTTCAAGTCTTATAATGCATTCTTCTCCCTTGCTAATGACTTTCAATATCCCATCCCATGCCCATTTATTGACATCCCACTCATCAGCCCTGAAATGAACTTCAAAAATATAAATACTGGGAAGCAGCAAAAATAAATACAATACAATTCACGTCACTAAACTAACAACAATTGAAAATCAATCGCTTCCTGAAGAACAAAGTTCCACAAAGGCCTTGAAAGACCAAACAACTACAAGTATAGGAAATATACTAAACAGATCCTATACCTCAAGAATGGAAAACATATATTTTTTCAAGAACACTGTAAAACTATGGCATCTTTACCAAGCTAGAGTAGTACATTGGTAACTTAAAAACTATGCTAACGATAAACTAAACAGATCACAAGCACAACAGATCAGGATTAATCATTTGAAATTGATCGCAAACCTGTAAGAAGCTGCACTCATTCTTGGAGGTATCTGCATTAATAGTATAAACCATTAGCTTTGCATCACAAAGTTTTTAAAATCCAAGCCATACAATAAACTCAACTACAAAAGGAAAACATTCAAGGCCACCAAATTTCTTAACAAACTTAAATTTTGATTCTGAGAACTACCATCAAACTTGATCATTTGTACTTTCATTCAATTTCAAATTGAATTTCCAACCAACCAATTCATCAAAACCAAATTTTGAAACAAATCCATCAAATTTTTCTGAATGATCACTGAAAGAGAACGAGCTATATAGGTCAGACTTACTATGTAGACGTAACATTCGGGCACTTGAAAGAGAACAAGCTCTATGGGTTCCGTGTCATCGCTTTCTCCACCACTTTTATGAATGTCAGGTTCCTTCTCCATGATTTAGAAATAGATAAAGATCGAAACTTCGATGGCTGTGAATTGAGAAACAGAAGAAAAAGAGAAATGGGTCAGAAGATTTTGCGTTAAAGGAATCGAATTTGGGGGAATTAGGTTTAGTTTGGTGATTTTTTGTTTAGAGAAAAATTGAAAGGAAGGTTAGTCACTTGTTCCTTCTAGGGACAGAGAGGATGTAGCAACGAAACAGTTCTGCATCAAATTAATTAATGATGAATACTTTTGGGATCGTACGGTCTTAATTGCAAGGTATAATGTGTCCTTGGATTAGGACGCTGATTGCTTTGGTTTCAACTTAAGTGATGGAAGAGGAGGACAAAACATGTGTTATTCATTATTAACTTCAACATGTTAGAACTAAAGGTGGTATATTCTCTAGAAAAATTGGAGATTCCTTTTTTCTATATGAAAATGAATTTTTGTATGAGAGGGGATTCATTTACTTTAAAAATAAGTTTATTCCACAGTTTATTCATCAATTCAAAGATAATCTAATGATTTAAATCTGATCACTAATTCTTTTTTATATTATGGATAATATAATTGTTGAAATTGTTCACGACCATGATTCTTTATTCTTATAATGTTATATAGCAATGGGTTTTGTGAGTGGTTGGAGGTTTTAGGTCACATACGAATCTAATAAAAAGTTATAGGGATGAGAGAAGGAGAGGAGTGATATTTTTTGTTTAATTTAGAGTGATGTTATTAAAATAACCTTAGTAATATTTTTATTTCTCCAAAGTAAAAAGAATATTTTTGACAAAATTTACGATGCTAACGTATACTTAACTAAAAAGCTTCCTCGTGTTAGCAAACTCTATATATATATATATACAGAGAGTAGCGATATACTTACTTTAAGAGTAAGTTTTTTAAACTTACTTCATATCCTAACCATCAATTCTAGGGATATCTAATGGTTTAGATCTACTCACTAATTCAACCCATTAGATTTTCCTAAAATTGATGGCTAAAATGTGGAGTAAGTTGAAAAAACTTACCCTTAAAGTAAATGAATCTTTCCTTATACATGTGTTATGTAAAAGCTAATGACGTATAACTATAAATATAATTTATTCCATAATATGTAGTCGTGATCATTAGACATTCATGTATATTATGCATAAGTTAATCGAACGTTAACTTTTTTTGTTTTTTACCATTTTCTATATTATCTAACCTAAATATTAAACTCTTTATTTATGTTATACTCCACAATATATACATGTGGATGACTTAATGATCATTTAACTATAGTTGGATAAGAAAATGTATGCATTATGTATATATTTTTTTAAATCATTTAACTATATTTAGATAAGAAAATATATGTATTGACTATGTATGAATTTTATATACCGTTATTGTACTATCTATTGTTCATATTTAATCTTTTTTTTGAAAGTAAAATAATTCACATGAATGATAGATAACATAATTATAGTATATAAATTTTTAATATTGACCATTAATGAGTTAAAAAGTCAAAAGTCACTTACACTATTCTTTTACTATTCACAATCATATATTAATTGTTCTCACGGAACAGTATATGGAATGGAACTAACCTTCTTAGAACTAGGAATCACAGCTGAGAGTATCAAGATGTGAATTAATTCTTGCTCTCCACCTCCCTCTCCCTGCCTCAGTATAGTTCATCAAAGCTTCAATGAGATCTATACTCCAATTGGAGTGGAATATTTAGGCTACATGAGTATTCTTGATAGACTCACCTATGTGAATATGGAAGTGGGGCCACTTCCTATGAAATTTTGGGGCATAAATCTCTAGAGCGTTCACTATATTAGAATAGACGTGCATGATCTTTAATGCACGAGCTTTACAGAATACACATTTAAAAATGTTGTGTGTGGTTTATTGCCGGAGAAAGAGTTCAAGACTACGAGTCACTCTAGTAAAATCTGGATCTTACTCATTACATAAAGGTTCAAGTCGCATGACACTTTTGTCTATGCACAATCTTATTGAGACCACGTAAATTTTCGGAAATCATTTTTTTTAATTTCAAGTGGGGATTATTGGAACTTGGTTTGTTGAAAGCCATTTGTGAGAATTTTTTGGTGTGAAATCTAAAAAACTCTCAAGTCCCACATAGAAGAGTTTTGAAAAAACAACTTCTAAGTCACACATTAGAGAGATGAGGAACTTGAAAAAAATCTCATGTTATAAATAGAGTCATTCTCCCCTCATTATAACTCGTCCAAGTTGAATACGCATTCATTTAACTTTTTATTCCTCCCTCATATTTATTGTCGATGCATTTCAAGCAAACTTATCCCCATTTCTTTTCGTGGCACTAAGAATCGGCACATACAACCATATTGTAGAAATTTCAAGAACTGACAATAGTAGTTAGTATTGAGGGAAAAGAATTGGCATAAGTAGTCAAATTGTGGGAATTTCGAGAACTGACACTGATAGTCAATATGAGGGAGGGGTTGGCACAAGTAGCCAAATTGTGGAAATTTCCAGAACTGACACTGATAGTCAGTATTGAGGGAGGGAAATTGGCACGGGTAGTCATATTGTGAGCATTTCGAGAACTGACACTAGTAGTTAGTATAGTGGGAAAAGAATTGGCATGTGTAGCCATATTATAGGTATTTCGAGAATTGACATTAGTAGTCATATTGTGGTGGGTGTATTCGAGATTGGTTCTTACAGTGTAGTAAGAATTCGATAACAGAGATCTGAGTTGTTTTATCCTGGAGACGGTGTGGTTGATAGTCTGCTTGCACAATTTGGATAGTGTCACGAAACATCTTAAAGAGAGTGACATGATCGTGACTCAGCTAGTAAGTATGATTTCGTGCCATTTAGAATTGTTGCAAGCTACATTAACAATAATTTGAAGACATTTCTACTGCAATGACATTCGTAGATAATATTACTGGACTGAACAATTTTGACATGAACAAACTGTTTCGATTTGATGAGACAAATTTCAAATGGTGGCAACATAAGATGGATTTTTTCCTCACTATGAGAAAAAGGTGTCCACGTTCTGAAAAATGATATCACAGTGTTGCCGGAAAAAGCTGAAAAAGAGAAAAAGGATAAACTAGCTATTGAAATAACTCTCTCGAATGAAAATAATTACTTGTGTAAGAATTTCATTCTGAATGGGTTGTCTAATGATCTCTGCGATTACTATAGTCCATACAAGTGAGCCAAATTAATTTGGTATGCACTTGAAAAGAAATATGGTACTAAGGAAGTTGAAACTAAAAAATATGTTGTAAGTCGTTGCCTCAAGTATCATATAACTAATGATAAATCAGTAGAGTCTCAGTCCATTGAGATACATAGAATTTCTTGTGAAATCATTTCGAATGGTATGCCCCTAGAGAGTTAAACTCATAGAGCCTATGAATGTTTATTCATTGGGTATGCTATAAAAAACAAAGCGTACAAGTTTTATGACATTAACGCAAAAGTGATCATTGAGTCTAATGATGTCGAGTTCAATGAAAAGAAATTCCTTTTTAAATTGAGGAATAGTGGGGCCACATCAACTAATCACATACATGTGATTAGAGATAATGCTAAAAAAATGAAAGGTTTGAAAAAGAACCTAGAAGAAATAAAAGGATAACAACTACTAAAGAGTATAGACCTGATTATATGGTCTATATATTAGAGGAGAATCCATTAACTTCTAAGAAGTTTTGACTTCTTTGTATGTTGATTTGTGGCAAGAAGCCATAAATGATGAGATGAATTATTCATAGTCCAATAAGAAACATACTAGTTTGGCTCAATCCACTATGGAAGTTGAGATTATAGCATTAGCAACAGCTAGTGAAGAAGCAAGTTGGCTTAAAAGTTTGCTTGCAGAGATTCCCCTATGAGAAAAACCGATATCAGCTGTGTTGATTCATTGTGATAGTACCGCAAAAATTGAGAATTATATTTATAACGTTAAGAAATGACAAATTCTTCTTAAGCACAACACCATTAGAAAATTACTCTCTAAATGAGTTGTTAGAGTGGGTCATGTATGCACTAAGAATAACTTAGCAGATCCTTTGACAAAATGACTAGCAAGAGAGAAAGTCTTAATAGTTCTAAGAGTATGAGACTATTGCACTTAGAACAAGGATCACTCATGATGGTAACCCGACCTAACTAACTGGAGATCCCAAGAAATAGGTTCAATGGATAATAACAAGATGTGAAGTGATATGCGAATGAACATGCTATAAAATTATGAGAAACATGATTCCTACAACATATGTAAGGATGAGTTAAACTCTTAATGATATCTATACTCCAATTAGAGTAGAGTACCTAGGTTATAGGAGTACTCTTAATAGACTCACTTATGTGAATTTAGAAGTGGGAGCCGCTTCTTATGAAATTTAGGGGCATAAATTTCTATAGTGATCATTATACTGGGATAGACGTGTGTGACCTTTTACGCACGAGCTTTACAGAATACACCGTTAAAAAGGTTATGTGTGATTTGATGCAGAAGATAGAGTTCAAGACCACGAGTCGCTCTAGTAAATTTGGATCTTACTCACTAAGCAAAGGTTCAAGTCGCATGACACCTTTGTTTATGCACAATCTTATTGGGACCACAAAAATTCTCGGAAATCATTTTTTTAATTTCAAGTGGGGAGTTGTTGGTACATGGTTTGTTGAAAGTCATTAGTGAGAACTTTTAGGTGTGAAATCTAAAAAACTTTGAAGTCCCACATTAAAGAATTTTGAAAAACAAACTCCAAAGTCCCACATTAAAGAATTTTGAAAAGCAAACTCCAAAGTCCCACATTGGAGAGATGATGAACTTGAAAAAATCTCATGTTATAAATAGAAGATTCATCCCTTCATATTTTCTTGCCCCAAATTGAATACGCTTTCATTCAACTTTTTCTTTCTCCCTCATATTTTCTGCATATGCATTTCCGGTAAACTTCTCCCAATTTCTTTTCGTGACACTAAGAATTGGCATAGACAACCATATTTTGTGAATATCGAGAACTGACACTCGTAGTCAGTATTGTGGGAAAAAAAATTGGCACATATAGCCATATTGTGAGAATTTTGAGAATTGACATTGGTAGCCATATTGTGAGAATTTTAAGAATTGGCACTAGTAGCGATATTGTGGTGGGTGTATTCGAAATCGGTTCTTACAGTACAGTAAGAATTCGATAACAGAGATCTGGATTGTTTTATCCTGAGGACGGCGTGGTTGATAGTCTGCTTGCACAATTTGGATAGTGCCAATAAATGTCTTAAACAGAACGACTTGGTCGTGACTCGGCCAATATTATTTCGTGTCATTTAGAATTGTTGCAAGCTTAAGTAACAATAATATTGTTGGAATTTGGTTTGTTGAAAGTCATTAGTGGGAACTTTTGGATGTGAAATCTAAAAAAATCACAAGTCCCACATAGAATAGTTTTTAAAAAAACAACTCCCAAGTCTCATATTGGAGAGATGGGGAACTTGAAAAAAATCTCATGTTATAAATAGAGGCATTTTCCCCTCATTATAACTCGCTCCAAGTTGCATGCGGTTTCATTCAACTTTTTCTTTCTCCCTCATATTTTCTGTCGATGCATTTCTAGCAAACTTCTCCCCATTTCTTTCTGTGGCACTGAGAATCGGCACAAATAGACAAATTATGGTGGGAATTTCGAGAACTGACACTAGTAACCAAT
>NC_032018.1:6605166-6657532 GCF_001865875.1 Lupinus angustifolius
GGGGGAAATTGGCACAAATAGCCAAATTGTGGGAATTTCGAGAATTGACACTGATAGTCAGTATTGGGGGAAAAGAATTGGCACGGGTAGCCATATTGTGAGCATTTCGAGAACTGACATTGGTAGTCAATATTGTGTGAAAAGAATTGACAGGTGTAGTCATATTGTGAATATATCGAGAATTAGCATTGGTAGCCATATTATGGTGAGTGTATTCGAGATCGATTCTTACATTTTAGTAAGAACTCAATAATAAAGATTTTGGCTATTTTATCCTAGGGATGACATGGTTGATAGTTTGCTTGTACATTTTGGCAGTACCACGAAACATCTTAAAGAGAGCTACCTTGTCGTGAGTCAGCCAGTAAGTATTATTTTGTGTCATTTAGAATTGTTGCAAGCAACGGTAACAACAATTTTAAGACGTTACTACTACAATGACATTCGTAGATAATATTACTGGACCGAACAACTTTGACCTGAAAACCGGTATCCTAGTGTTGCCGGAAAAAGCTGAAAAAGAGAAAGAAAAAAATAAACTAGCTATTAAAATAGCTCTCTGGAATGAAAATAATTATTTGTGTAAGAATTTCATTCTAAATGTGTTATATGATAATCTTTGTGATTACTATAGTCCATACAAGTCTGCCAAATTAAGTTGGTATTCACTTGAAAAGAAATATGGTACTGAGGAAGCTGAGACTAAAAAGTATGTTATTAACAACTACATCAAGTATCATATGTCTGATGATAAATCAGTAGAGTCTCAGTCCAATGAAATAAAGAGATTTGCTCATGAATTCATTTATGACGTATTCCCCTAGAGAATTAGTCTCACAAGTAGAGCCTATGAATGTTATTCATTGGGTATGATGTAAACAACAATGCGTACAAGTTTTATGACATTAATGCAAAAATGATCATTGGGTCTAACGATGTTGACTTCAATGAAAAGAAATTCCTTTTTAAATTAAGGAATAATGGGGGTACATCAACTAGTCACGTACTTGTGATTAGAGATAATGATAAAAATGAAAGGTTTGAAATAGAACCGAGAAGAAGTATGAAAGCAACAACTGCTAGAGAGTATAGGCATGATTATATGGTCTATATATTGGAGGAGAATCCATTAACTCTCCAAGAAGTTTTGACTTCTTTGTATGTTGATTTATGGCAAGAAATCATAAATGATGAGATGAACTATCCAAAGTCTAACAAGAAGTAGACTATTTTGACTCAATCCACTATATAAGTTGATATGATAGCACTAGCAACACTAGTGAAGAAGCAAGTTGGCTAAAAAGTTTGTTTGCAGATATTCCCCTATCGAAAAAACTAATACCAGTTGTTTTCATCCATTGTGATAGTATTACGACTATTGCAAAAATGGAGAACTAATTGTATAATGGTAAGAAATGACAAATATGTCGTAAGCACAACACTATTAGAGAGTTACTCTCTACAGGAGTTGTTATAGTGGATCGTGTACGCACTGAGAATAACTTAGCACATCCTTTGACGAAAAGACTAGCTAGAGAGAAAGTCAATAATACTACTAAGGGTATGAGACTATTGTCCTTAGAACGAGTATCACTCGTGATGGTAACCCGACCTAACTGACTCGAGATTCTAAGAAATAGGTTCAATGGGTAATAACAAGTTGTGAAGTAATATGAGAACGAGCATGCTATAAAATAATGAGAAGCATGATTCCTACAACATATGTAAGGATGAGTTAAACTCTTTATGAGATCTATACTCCAATTGGAGAAGAGTACCTAGGCTATATGAGTCCTCTTGATAGACTCACCTATGTGAATGTGGAAGTGGGGGCCGCTTCCTATGAAATTTAAGAGCATAATTTTCTAGAGCATTCACTATATTGGGATAGACGTGCATGGCCTTTAACGCACGAGCTTTACAGAATACATCTTTGAAAAGGTTGTGTGTGGTTTGATGCTGGAGATAGAGTTCAAGACTACGAGTCATTCTAATCAAACTACACTATCCACGTATATGATATCCACGATTTAAGGGAAGTCGTGGATAAGGATGCGAGTCTTGGGGAAAGTCGTGTCTCATGTGCACAAGTTCCACTTTATTTTTTAAAGTCGTGTCCTTGAAACACAATTTTTAAAATTCGTGTTCGTTAAACATGATTTCCATTGTAAATTATAACAAAATTACTCTTTAGTCTAGTGGTTATTGCTTTTCATGGTAAGTTAGAGGTACATAGTTCAACACCTATTTAATGTTTTTTTTATAACTTTGACATATATTGTTTATATAAGGATTCTAATACAATATGTTTAAATTGCATTATATTCATTACCAAATTTTATACATTTTTATTTTATATTGTTTTATACAATTAGGTAATGAATATAATGCAATCTAACCATATTGTATTAGAGTCCTTTTACAACTAATATATGTCAAAGTTATAAAAAAAATAAAAATAAGCAATGGATGAGTATTGAACCATGTACCTCTAGCTTAGCATGTAAAGCAATAACTACTATAATAGAGAGTAAATTTATTATTAATATACAATTGAAATCGTGTTTAAGGAATTGTTAAGTGTCAGATTGTAAAGGAAATTTGTATACTTTTGGGGCACTTAGCGCGTATTTATGCTATCATTATATACAATTCCCAATAATTTAGCTAATCTTGTATTATTTAGGAAATTACTTGTGTTTTGTTGTTTACAGGTTTAGGAATGATGAACAATGGAGAAAAAAAGTGAAGAATGAGTTTCTAAACAGCACAAGTCTCGCCCAAGCGAGGGAATGATCGCTCAAGCCATAATTCAGGAGAAAATCACCAGAAAATATTGACACCACTCGCCCAAGCGATGGATTGTCACTCAGGCGCCAATTGAAGGTCAAAAACCTGATAGCTACTATTTCTCCCTCGCCCAAGTGAGGAAAGGACTTTTTCTCTTGCTCGAGCGAGAATCCTTAGCTTGAGTGAGAAAGTAGTAGTTGGAACTTGATATAGGTAGTTCTAGACACAGCATGTGCGGTTATCGAAACACTTCTAAAACATCTTTAGTACGAAAACAGAGAGAAACATAGGGAGATTAGGATAGAAATTGTGGAAACGATTCTACTTCGCATTATTCCTTGTATAATTTCATGAGTCGAGCGTTGTAATAGCGATAAGGAGTGATTAGATCTTGTTATGGGATTCGAAATGTAATCTTCTAACCTTTGTACTCCTAGATTCGATTTCATTGTAATTGTTATTTGATTTTGGGAAGTTCATCCTGTTCTTAATGGATGAGTTTACTTTGCTACTAATTTCTTGTTCTTGGGTTCAAGTTTAATTGGTAAGTTAAACTTGACACTGAACCTGGATCATCTTCCTTCATACATCATTACTCTAGGAATGGAGAATGATGCATGAATTGCTTTTATGTGGAACTTAATGCTAGTTAATCAGTCTAATATCCAAGGAATTGGTATTTGAGTTATTATCTAAAGATTTTACACTCAAGGGATTGATATGAATGATATGTGCATCTGAATCAGTAACTTCACAAGTTACTTGGAATTGAATCCATGGATATCATTGAGAAAGAATGATGCATTTCGATCCTAATTTATTTTTAATTGTTTTTCATTCAATTTATGATTTTTCATAACCTAATAGAAAACTTTATAAAATCATCATTGTAAATATATATTCAATTTATTCTTGTAAGAACTAGTGTAAATCTAGTATGCTCAATGAGGACGATATTCCGGTACTTTATTGGATTTTACTAATTGGATGATATGGTGCGCTTGTCGTTACATAAATATCTAACAGGATATAAAAGTCGTGTTTAAGGAGCACGACCTTAAAAAAAATAACGTGGAACTCGTGCATGGGAAGCATGACTTCTCCCAGGACTCACATTCCTGGTCCATGACTTCCCTTAAATCATGGATAACATACACAATTTCCATTAACGTTATACTAATCCTGTAATTTCCAAAAACGTTACACCAGACATGTGATAGTATAGTCAAACTACACCATCCACGTAAATTTTCTTGTGTGTTGAGGTAAAGAAATAGTTATGAATTACCTCATGTGATGAGGACTATAAGTATAACTTTACACTTTTTAAAGGCAAAATTTATTGTCTTATTTCTTTTCATATTTAAAATCAAATAACATGGGTATAGTTAGAACTCAGAATGAGTCTGAGTTCAGTTCAGCTCAAGCATGAAAATGTTCAAATCGTATATAAATTTTGGAATAAAATTATACATTTGGAGTATGGGTGAACATAGATTGGATAAAGGTGTGTTCCTTACCCAACCCTAAATATTGTTTGGATCATTTTTTGAAATCAGACTCGATCTTAGACCTGGTAATCTGATCCTAAATGATGATTGGTCCGCCTTTGAGCTCGTATCCGACTCTAGACTCAATTAAATATAATGCATATCTATTTTAGATAAAGTCTTATTAGTATTACATTACTTATTATTATGCATATGTAATTTGACATAAAAAATAATATATATATAATGTTAATCATGTATTTATCATGAAAAATTAAGAATCAGTAATACTTTCGACCAAAGATGTGTTATTATTTTGCACATAATTGATAGAGACACATACAAACATGATAAGTGAGTGACCATAGGGCGAAGCAGATTGGGTCATGTTTCTGTCCTATCTGGTCTTAAATATTGACTGAGTCTAATTTTCGAACCCAAACCCAACCATATGCCCGATGATACCCAATCCTATTCAGACTTGATCGTGATTAGACTCTACTGGATAAGGTCAAGTCTTACTAACACCTAATTATAAGTAATATCAACATTTACACCGATAAAACAACTTGATATATTATCTTTAACTTTTAGAAAGCCACATAAGGTAATAATATATTTGAAAATTAATTTAAAAAATATTGTAATAAATTTATAAAAAAAATCAGGGGTAATTGCTCTGTCCTATCCTTACTATGTTCCACCACAAAATACGGGAGATGATTCTTTTCCCGATTTGTGTGGAAATGAGTTGTAGCCTTTATTAATTTATTAAAAAAAACCTATAAACGAAACTATGTAGAAACAATCCCAACAAAATATCCATAAGTCAATACGCATGATTATGGTTCCAAAACTGAGTAGTTGGCTCTTTAGCCTAAATTGTGTTAATGTTTCATCTAAAATTGCTAAAGAGTCGGGAACATCCACAAGTATGTGGGACTAACTTTTTTAACAGATATTTTTTCATCCACAAGACTCGAATTCAAGACATTGCTTAAGGGGAATCAAAGATATACCACTTGAATTAACATCTGTTTGTGATGGCATAATAAGATTAGTTTATGAATAAAAGTTATAAAGCAACAAAAAGAAGCAAAAAAAAAATGTCCCATTATAATTTCATATATTATAACCGTACGATTTATAATTATAATCTAGATATAATTCATTATCAACCTCATTGATGATGACACAATGCAAGGAAGACACTTAGATTCTTAATTGCCATGAAGGTTTCTTTATCACACTTATTTTAATCCTTTCGGTGGTGATCCTCAACTTTCCACTAGGGCAATCAAGAATTCAAGGTGTCCACGTTTTATATATTTTTTATAATGATAATAAAGTATTTTCTTGTATAAGGAGATAAATTATCTTCATCGGGTCACTAAATTATGACACATAACATATTTAATCATTTTTAATAAAAATATTTCTAAAACTAAACGAACAATATGCATGTTATACTTTTACTAGCTAAGGAAAATAAGTTATTTCCTGATATAAATAAATATTTTATTCTCTTATAATTTGTACATTCATTTTGTAATTGAGTCAAATCACTAATGATTGATTTTGTTTATATGTTCCTTGAATTTAACGAGTGTTGTTTTGGTTTAGTATCTTCAAAACTAAAAAGGAAATTGGTTTGGCTTTCTAAAACTTCTGAATTATGAAACATTATTATGTTGGAAATTGAGTCACTCATTTCTGATCCTTATTATAAGTTTTTATGCTTATTTTTATGAAATACTTTATATTTTTTATGTAACATTTATTATTATTTTCACTTATTTAAACATGATTCGTTGATCCAACTCAGACATTTCTTTCCCTTTAAATAGAAAAAGTCAAGTGATCTCACTACATCTTCTTTCTATTGTACTAGGACTTACGACTAATGGTTAATATAGTCTCTTATCATTCAAAATTCTTATTCTTTCAATAAATTTCCATTTGTAAATTTAAAAATACTTAACTGGTCGTTTATGTACATTATATAACAATTACTAATTATCATTGTTAAAATAGTTGAGCTTTTATTACTCGGTTAGTTAATTTGGTTAGGGTAGTTAGTGTTTTTTTCCCTTTATATAGATGATTCAATGTAATTTTGGAATTCAATTCAATAAATTTTCTCATTCTTTCTTGTTCATCAAGAATCTCTCTTATTCATGCCTACTATCATTTTAACATGGTATCAGAGCTAATTATTTCTCTTTGATTGATTGCTTCCACTTATCATTCTTCAATTTCAAGATTCATCATGATCACCCAATACATCCTTTATCACCTTGCACAAACCTTCAAACTTTTCCTTAAGTTCTTCCAGTTGCTTCTTTTCATCTCCAGTCTCTTCAAGTGGAAATAATGGTCAACTTCCAAATGAAAGTCCAAAGACTGTTCCACCATTTGCATCCATTGGCAATGCTACGATGTAGATTGATCGTGCTTCTGGAAAGATTGGTTCTTTGCAATTGTAATTTATTTCTAAATGAATGACACTAAAGATGATGATACAAGATATCTCCTCATGGCCAAGATATTTTCTCTACACGTTCTTTGGTTCTATGACTCAGAACAATAGTTATGTTGTTTTAATATGATCAAAGCAATATGATGCTACTGCAATAACTTGCTATATTTGTCAAGAAGGGGAAGTCCAACAACTTGAAGAAGATAGGGGAGACCAAGAACAACATCAAGAAACAAGAATACCATGCAACAGTGTGAACCCAACCATGCACAATGACCTATCATCAAATTAAGGAAGCTATATCACATTCTTTCATCTACTATCCACAGTTATTTCTCATTTCTTTATTACTCTAGTTTCTTTACCCCTCTCTCTCATTAAACACACAACTTTATATTGTGTAATTTTTTTTCCTCATTGAAGCAACATATAAGGATCAAGATTAATGTCTATCTCTTTGCTCTCTTTCATCCGTTATGATTGATTTGCTTCTGTCAAATAGATGGTTAAGCATCGGATGAAATTGCTTCTACCAAATGGTGGTTAAGCGTCAGTAGTGTTTCACGTTCAGATTTCAAGACTGAGAGACGAAGATTCGCTCACCAAGATTTCAAGACTGGGAGACGAAGATTCGCTCACTAGTAAGAGAAAGTATTAGAGTATATCATCGCATTCAGCACAATTATTTCAAGCTTGGAATGCTTGATACATTCCAGCTTGTGAATGAATGTTAAAATAGTTGAACTTTTATTAGTAGGTTAGTTAATTTGGTTAGGGTAGCTAGTGTTTTCTTTACTTTATATAGATGATTCAATGTAACTTTGGAATTCCATTCAATTCAATAACATTTTCTCATTATTTGAAATGTTAATACATAATTCAAATGTCAAAATTTCCAAATTTGAGCGTAAAATGTTGTTTTAAGTTTTGACCGTTAAAACATATTGATGACTTCATTAAGCTGCATGACTAATGTTTAATTGAAGATCGGGTCACAATATAACATATATCATTCTAATAATAAATGTAAAAGAGACAATAATGTCAATTATTTATTTCATTTTCCTTTCCGAAAAATTTAACTTAATTAACAATGCATAGATTAAAAAGATAAATATTAAATTGAATTAAAAAAATCTTTCCATAATATTGAGTAATACAATTGCATGAGATTTAAGAGCTATAGAGGGTAAGGATGAAAACAAGTTCAGCCAAACCAAACTTTGCCTTAAATAGTTAAACCAATATAACATAAAAGAGTATGAGTTTGATTTAAAAAAAATCAAAGCCTACATTCGGCTTGTTTAAAAGTCTAACATAGGGATGGCAACGGGCACGGGCGGGCACGGGTAGTAGCTACTCGCTACCCGCTACCCGTTTCAAAATAGAAGAGTAATACCCATACTCGCCCGTATCCGTACGGGTACCTGTGAGCGGGTATTTGCAGGTATTTCTGGGTACCCGCGGGTTTCTCTATTATAAATAATTTTTTAAATTTTTACTTAAATTGTGTTTTAAATAAGATGAAACTTAATTATTTTTGTACCGTTTGATTGAATATTTGACAAAAATGCTAAATTTATTGGTGGTTTCCATTTGTCTGATTTTTTTATCTCATTTTTTTAACAAAAATATATATATTTTCTTTGTAAAACATGTGTGTTTTTACACATGTAATAATATTTGTAGAGTGTTTCACCACCAAACTCAATAAAATATGTAAACAAAGTAAAAGGAAAAAATATACATAGTGTAATAAATGTTAGAATAATATATTTTTTATTTTAATTAAATATAATATATTAATCATATAAATAACGGGTACCCGTGGGTACAGGTACCATAATACCCGTACCCACCCGTATGTACTACGGGTATTTTTAAAAATCCATTTATAATACCCGCGGGTACCCGTTTGTGACCCATACCCGTACCCGTACGGGTTTTACTCGCGGGTACGGGTTTTTTTGCCATCCCTAGTCTAACATGACGTGTTAGTCTGTCTAAAGTTATGCAGTACTATATGATCATGAAATAGACTATCATATTACATTTAAATCGGCCTAAAGGACATATTTTTTTAAGTAGACACATCTAACTCTAATAATTAAATTATATTTTTTGTATATATTTTTATATTAAAATTATATACGAAAATATTACTATATTAAAATAATATAATATGAATATTTTTATATAATATAACTAAATATGTTGGTCTGTTAAGTTTAATAGGTCTTTTAGATAACTTAAAATCTGATCTGTTAAGTTAAATAAATTTTTTTAAAGAACTCGAGTCAAGTCTGTTCATGAAAAAAGTCTGACATAGTCTGTCCGACATATTTTCACTGGAGATTAATATTTGCATTAAATAAATTAGGGATAAATATAAAATTACTTTTATTAAGTGCATATTGTACTTTACACATTTAAATGAATTCATCTAGACTATTAAATATAATGAACGATTATGATCATCATAATTCGACTATTTAACTTATATTAGAATTCCTTTACTTTAAAGTTTAAACTTTAAAGCGAAGCTCATATGTGATTCTACACTTGAGTGAAAATTTGTATGTCTTAAGATTCCATTGGGGCATATGTAAATAATGGTAGGAAATTTTCATTTTCATACCTCAGAAATTTAAGTCAAGTACGTATAATTTGAAAAGTAAAACTTTAAATGAGTTGAAATCTTGAAAAAGAAACATAATAAATGTATAATGAAAACTATGCTAAAATAAACTACAATAAAGACAAATAAATATGAAAACAATTAATTAGTAAAATAAAAAATCACAACAATTTTGTATAATTGTTGCAAGTAAAGTGAAAAAAATATATAAATAGTCTAAGAAGACATAAAGTTAAAAAATAACTTAGCTATATAACATTATCTATAATGATGATATGAAGTAAATTAAGTTTAGGTTGATGAAAAAAAGTTAAATGAATTTAGTCGTAAGGTACAATTTTATCCTCCTAAAACATGTATTAAGGAATT
This sequence comes from Lupinus angustifolius, assembly GCF_001865875.1. NCBI lineage: Eukaryota > Viridiplantae > Streptophyta > Magnoliopsida > Fabales > Fabaceae > Lupinus > Lupinus angustifolius. The sequence goes on from NC_032018.1 coordinate 6,614,933, forward strand.
CATTCCAGAATTTTATATTTAATTATGTAATTGAATATAAAGAGTAATATATATGCATTGATAGTATAAAGAATTACACATAATCTATACATTATTTACTTTTCATTTAAATTACTTTTTCTAAAAAATGAATATAATGACAATATAAATTCTCATACTTTAGTACTTACATTTTATAAGTGAATATAAGTGCCTTAAAGTTATTCCCTTTTGATTTCAACTATAAACATGGATGATTGCAAAATACTCTTTGACTATTGAAAAGTCAATTCTCTTGACTATTGTTATTCCCCTCTAAAAAAATATTTTATACGTTTCAAAAATTCAAAAAAGAGTGGAAACACATTAAGAAATATAATTAATTTTGTTTAAATTAAAAAAAATATATTCAGTTTCCCATTTTAATATTAACTATCATTTACTTTTCTCATAAACCATTCTTAAAAAATAACTATTTAAAGTCTCTCAAAATTATAAGTTGATTAATGTAAAAATATTTTTTTGAGAAAGACTTGTAGTTGGTAGAAATATGTATTTGAAGATAACTAATAAAATTTTGCCAACACATCAAAAATTTAATTTTAATTAAAATTTAGTTATAAATGATAACATCAAAAAACTTATTGTCAAATGCAATATGTTTTATGTTTATTCTGTATTAAGAGTACCCCTCACCTTTTTCGATAATAAACTACTTTTAGGTTCATGACTATCATTTTCAACAAGTATCGTTTTCAAAAATTAAATCATTGTTAGTGGTTAATTTGTTTTAGAGTAAATTACACTGACTACCCATAACTTTTTTACACCTACACAAACATCCCCTAATTTTTATACTTTCATTACACTAATCTCCCCTCCATAAGAAATAAGTGTAATCTTTTAAACAAAAAATGTGATAAATGCAATTAAGTTAAATAAAATATGATATATTGTGTAGACAATTCCAAATAATAGATGAGTCAATTTTCTTTATTATTTTTGGTTCATTACGCTATATTATAAGAGCGATTTAAACAATATTTCTTTAGAAATGTTGATGCATTTTGTAACAAAAAATAATAAAGATACATTGATTTATATATTATTTGGACTTGCTTACACAATATATCATGTTAATGTTTAACTTAATTGCATTTATCATATTTTTTGTTTAAAAAATTACACTTATTTCTTATACAGAGAGGTGATCAGTGTAATAAAAATATTATAAAAACTAGAGGAATTTGTGTAGGTGTAAAAAAGTGAGGGTTGTTATGTATAATTCTACTAAAACTGAAGGGTGCCAATTTAATTTACTATTTGTTTTATGTGTATTGTTTGGTCCACCGTCCACGCGGAAGACAGACATAGTCACTGACACGTGGATTCCATAACCGATAGTGTACTAACCTAGCGCACGTTAGCACACTCCCTCGATTCCCACATATAAAAGCCACTGAACCGAAAGGAACACCCTTCACTACTTCTCTTCGCCGCAACTACTTCCATTTCTGCTTCTTCTTTCTCCTATAATGGCGGCATCGATATCGTTTTCACCTGCAATCTCCGCCGCGTCAGAAACCCTGGCTAAACCTGTTACCAGAAGCTTCGCCACCGCGAGCCTTGCACCACAACCTCTGTCTTCGAAGCTCAGCTTCAAATCCCTAAGCCTTCGCCGATGCATCGCCGGCGGTTCAGCCATCGGTGCTCGCATGGTGTCTGCACCGGCGGTTTCGAAAACTCCTGCTCTCCTCGACTTTGAAACATCCGTCTTCAAGAAGGAGAAGATTAGCCTCGCTGGAAACGATGAGGTTGTAGAAATTTATTGTTTCTTTTGAAGCTTATTTTCTTTACGTTTTAGAATTTGTTGATGTTGAACTTGTTTTAAATATTTTGTTTGGATTGATTGCAGTATATTGTTAGAGGAGGTAGGGATTTGTTCCATTTATTGCCAGATGCTTTCAAAGGGATTAAGCAGATTGGTGTCATTGGTTGGGGATCACAGGTCATTTATTGTTCTCTCTCTTAATTTAATTTATGATAACTATATTTGTTTATAAACAAATTCATAATGAAATTTTGTATCATATGTGTAAGATTTTAATGAAAAGAACTTTATTTAAGGAAAACTGAGTTCTTTATCAATTGGACCAAAGAAATTCTTATTTTTAATAGAGTATCATATATATATATATATATCATATATATATATATGTGGAGAAATATAAAGGTAGAGAAAGTTGAGAAGGTAATGAGGTGAGAGAATTTAAATCTTTTTTTAAATATTGAGAAGTCTTTGATACAAAGTCATTATTTGGCGTTGTGGTTTATATAGAGGGAGGGGAATGGTGAAAGAGCAAAATCTGAAAATGAATGAATCTCCCATAAAACTTCCAATGAGAGATCAGATTTATTGCATAAAGTGTGGGGAAAAATGGCACAGAAATGAAAGATGATGGATTTTTTTGGTTTGTTTAGGTTGAGAAAAAACAGAGTTTAGGCCAGCAACCTTAACTAAACTATTTGTTAGGAAACCAATAAACATACCATTTGCTTAGTAATATCTCAAATTTAAAATGAGATTTTCACTTTCATATTTTTTCTTTCGTGCTGACACAATACCAAATTCTGACATGATTGCTAAATTGACTCTATTTACCAGGGGCCTGCTCAGGCTCAGAATCTACGTGACTCACTTGCTGAAGCAAAGTCTGACATTGTTGTCAAGGTTTGATTCTAGTTTTCCTTTGTTGGCTGGTTCATTGTCTTTTCTAGTGTCAGCATTAGGTTATAATTATTAATTAGCTTGCTATTAAATCTTTGCTTTCTTTTTTACATCTACAGATTGGACTCAGGAAAGGTTCTCGGTCATTTGCTGAAGCTCGGTCAGCTGGCTTTTCTGAGGAGAATGGGACTCTAGGTGACATATGGGAAACTATCTCAGGCAGCGATCTTGTGTTGCTGTTAATTTCTGATGCTGCACAGGTCAATTAATTGAAGTTGATGTTTATATTGCTCTATATTTATATTATGATTCATCTCTAGTCGTGTCTCATGTTGCTAAATTGTTGATTGCTATGACGATAAGTTGATATCTGATAAGGTTTTCTCACTCAATTGTCAATAGTAACAATTGTGTTATTAAGAAGTTTCATCTCCAATTTTTATTGTGAATGTATCAATGTAGATGTCACAGTTGCAAATATTCTCTATTTTTTTTTATTGAGAAGTGTTCTTTAACCAACACTGAAGTTTGAGAAAAGGGCTATCATTTTAACATTTTCTTTGAACCAGTTCTTTCTTTATACTTTAACAAGTGCAAGCTTAGAGATTTCTCAAATCTGAATAAATTCTCAACCAATGTTGTGATATTGTTTTCTCCAGTTTAAGTAGATCCTAATGATAAACTTTTAGTTTTATTGGATTTTGTAAATAACTAAATATTCAGCTGTGTCAGGTTGAAAGATGTAATGGTGTTGTAGTAATGTTCAATCATATTCCTACCCTTGACAAATATAATTTGGACCTCTTTTGTTTACCAAACCAATTAGACAAGATCGGTCATGGTGACAGTGATTTTGCAGTTTCTGACATTTTGCATCCCATGTTATTACCCAATGAAAAACATTTTAACATTTTTATTTATGATGCAGGCTGATAATTACGAAAAGATATTCTCCCACATGAAGCCAAACAGCATTCTCGGGCTGTCCCATGGGTTTCTACTTGGGCATCTTCAATCATTGAAACTTGATTTTCCAAAGAACATTAGTGTAATTGCTGTGTGCCCAAAGGGAATGGGTCCATCTGTGAGGAGGCTCTATGTCCAGGGCAAAGAGATTAATGGTGCTGGAATTAATTCAAGTTTTGCAGTCCACCAGGTGATCTCTCTTTCCCTTTCCCTTCGTCTCTCTCTACTTAAATTCCGTATAGTTATCCTTCTCTTTGTTGATTGATTATTGCATGCAGGATGTTAATGGGAGGGCAACCGATGTTGCTTTAGGGTGGTCTGTTGCCCTTGGTTCTCCATTCACTTTTGCCACTACATTAGAGCAGGAATATAAGAGTGATATCTTTGGGGAAAGGGGTAAGGTCTTTATCCAATGCTTTGTTTTTTGTCCTTGAAAACATACTTTGTAACTAATACTTTTTTATGGTTAATTGTTTATAGGCATTTTACTTGGTGCTGTTCATGGGATTGTGGAATCCTTATTTAGGAGATACACTGAAAACGGAATGGGTGAAGATCTGGCTTATAAGAACACTGTTGAAAGCATAACAGGAATTATATCTAAAACCATCTCAACTAAGGTTGTATTTTCATGCTCATCTTTTAGCATTAAATTCTTGTCTGATGGTTTTTCCTCCCTGAGCTTGTGCTGAGACATTTCTGACATAACCTCTTGCACATATTGGTTTGGTTAGGGCATGCTGTCTGTATACAATGCTCTATCTGATGAAGGAAAAAAGGAATTTCAGAAAGCTTATAGTGCTTCTTATTATCCCTTGATGGAAATTTTGTATGAGTGCTATGAGGATGTAGCCAGTGGTAATGAGATTCGCAGTGTTGTTCTGGCTGGACGTCGCTTTTATGTATGGGCATATTTATTTTCCATCTAGATTAATCAACCTTTGTCCAATAGAATTTAAATTATACTCCTGTTTTTTTATAGGAGAAAGAGGGTCTACCTGCTTTTCCCATGGGTAACATTGATCAGACCCGCATGTGGAAGGTTGGTGAGCGTGTCAGATCAACAAGACCTGCTGGGGATCTAGGCCCATTATATCCATTTACTGCTGGTGTCTTTGTGGCACTCATGATGGCTCAGGTATGCTAGGGGTTTTTATTGCAAGTGTTTTGGGAATTGGGTTGCACATATTTTCCCTGCCTGTATCGTTCAAGTCTTCATTTGCATTCAAATTTGAGACTGGCCAGTACAACATAACAATAATCAAAGCTTTTTCCATTCGGTTGAACAAACTCCAATAGGCTATTTAGGTTTAAATCATTTTTAGTATCTGGCCTTGACTTTTTGTAGGTCTTAACTCTGTCAATGGGACTATGTTCCATCTAAACAACTTCTTGGTCTTCTCATGTGTCTAAGTCAGCCTAGGCGCTATTTTAGCATCTTTTTCCCCAATTAGGTGTTATTTCTATTTTCGTCCTAATACATTCATGCTTAATATTTCTTTTTGTTTGTCCATTCATCTAACATAATAATCTCATCTGTCCAACTACAAGTGACAAATGATAGGATTCTAGAAGTTGAACATAAACATAACACCCTTTTCTTGTCTTAATTAGTGATTGGAATTCTAATTTTCAGATTGAGGTCCTGAGGAAGAAAGGACACTCCTACTCGGAAATCATTAATGAGAGTCTGATCGAGTCTGTTGATTCTTTGAATCCTTTCATGCATGCTCGAGGTGTTTCTTTCATGGTTGATAACTGTTCAACTACAGCAAGGTTGGGTTCGAGGAAATGGGCTCCACGATTTGATTACAACCTAACCCAGCAGTCCTTGGTGGCAGTGGACCAAGATGAGCCTATTAACCAGGACTTAATCAGCAACTTCCTGTCAGACCCTATTCATGGAGCCATTAAAGTTTGTGCTGAACTGAGACCTACAGTGGATATTTCTGTGCCAGCAGACGCAGACTTTGTTCGCCCGGAGCTGCGCCAGTCCAGCAATTAGAACTAGAAGCATTGTAGCTTTTCATTAGTCGAATAAGTTCCACACTGCCTTGTTAAGTGTGGTTCTCCAGTTTTGCTCACATGGTTGAGTGTAAGTAGGTAAGTTGTGTATTATCTCTGCAGATTCGTTTGTCGTATTGATGAGCCATAATGATTAGACTTTAGAGGGATAGACGTATTATGGCTTTTACTTCAAAATAACCTGGATGATTAGCTTTCATTTAGATTGATGGTTGTGAATCTTGATGCTACAATTAGTGGCAATCTTTAAAGTTATTTACGGTACTCAAACCAATTCGTTTAACTAAAATTGTCTGGAAAATGGTGATTATAAAGAATTGCCTGCAAAAGTAAACTGTAGATGCTTAAATTATTGTAGTAAAGTTTTAAATAACAGATGAGGTTTATGGCCTAGTGTGAATGGATCGCAATTTATGTTTTACCAACAATGTCCATCCCAAACTGTGATCTCTATGCTTCATAATGGATTGGACTATGTTTGAGTTGGATGCCCGTAAGTGTTGTTTAGTACACTGAATTTTTTGACATTGTTGAGAATGTACTTGCCTACCTGGGAATATGAAATTCTTATCTTCTGTAGAAGATTTGAGAAAAAGAAAATGCACATGAATGTTTTATATAATTCAAATATGATAATTAAACATGAGAATGAATTTAATTTTAGGGCATAATATCTATGCACTGTTAGTATAAAAAATTATACACAATCATTATATCATTTATAAAACTCATGCACGGTCATAAATCTTTTTCTCTTAATTTTAATGTTATGTAAATTTCTTTTCGTTTACATGTGCCACATTTTGCAAGTTCCCCATACATTGAACACCCACATTTTGTTACAAAAGTGTACAACATACAATTTTACCATGATTTATGCTCACATATTTTTTTTTTAAACTTAGTTTTGATATTACGAATCACAATTGTATTAGTTGAAAGAGTTTTCCCTCTAATGTATATTATAAAAAATGGATGCACAGTTGCATTTAAGAAGAATAATTGAATGATTATTTAATTATATATAGAGCAACATTTTATGAATTTTTGTATTGAGAAATTATGAATTTATAGTGCGAGAATTAGTGAACTTGGTTTCCTAATGTATATATCTACCTAATCTAATTCCTTATCATCATCTTTAGGCTGATGTTAACCTAACCATAAAATATACGACATAAACTTAATGCTATAAATTATGTAAGTATTATCGCCCCATGTCCTAAAATTTCTTGGTTCGTCACTAATACTAAAAATACCCCTTCATATTTATATTTATTATTCTCTTCTAACATTAAACCTTTCACTTTCTCATAGCAATGACGGAGTAACTTTGGAATATTACCACTTTTTTCTTTTTAATTACCTCTTAAATTTTTTATTGATGAACTTGATCTTTTTTGGTACTACTAAAGATATAATTTGATTTTTATATAAGTATAATGTTAAATTACTATTAGGTTAACAAAGAAGCCATTATTATAAAACTCACAATAATTGCAATAAGCCCACTACTATAACAACACATTTAGCCAACATGGATGATCAAAAGAAATCATCTTCAAAATAAAATTGATTGAGAAGAAAGTGATAACTAAATTTAAGAATTAAAATGAGACAATAGAGCAATATTGATACATCAAAAATTAAACTTAATGATCTGACAACCAAAATTTAAAAAATCACAAGTTATAATTTTTAGTTATTAATAGTTCAACATTATCTATATATATATAAGGAAGGAAACGTAATTTGCAAAAGTTAAGGCTTAAATTTGATGGGATTTTGCAGACTTTTCTATTGTTTTTAATCTCTCGTCAAAACACTGTTTATTATTGGATAGATATTATTCTCTATTAATTGAATCATACATATAATTTACGCTTGTCTATTTACTAAAAGAATATGTTATGATCATACTCAGTCCATCCCGTTTTAGGAAAATTCTCACGAGTTCGGGAGTATATTTGTTGTTGTCTTATAATCATTACCATTTTATGTGCTATAAGTTATGAATGATCAGAAAATATTTTGAAATTAAATTTTAATTAAAATATTTTTTTTCCAATTAATTACAAAGTCATGATACATGGAGTCACACTATGATTCCCCAATTTTACTATTATTACATTAAATAGAGTATGATTTATAGTCATTATGATTTATGACTTGTTGTGAATAATTTAGTTTAGAGTTAATTACACTACACCCTTGAGTTTTAGTGAAATTACATAAATCATTTCTCACTTTTTTACACCTACACAAACTTCCCACAGTTTTTTATACTTTCATTACACTGATCATCCATCTATATGAGAAATAAGTGTAATTTTTTAAATAAAAAATGTGATAAATGCAAGTAAGTTAACCAAAACATCGTATATTATGAGGAAAAATCCAAACAATATACAAATCAATGTATATTTATTATTTTTGATTACAAAAATGCATCAATAATTCTAAAGAGATATTGTTTAAATTGCTCTTATACTATATCATAAGGAACCAAAAAATAATCAAGATGTATCGACTCATATATTATTTGGCTTGTCTCCATAATATATCATGTTTTGTTTAACTTAATTACATTTATCACATTTATTGTTTAAAAGATTGCACTTATTTCTCATGCAGATGTGGTCCATATAATGAAGGTATAAAAAATTAGGGGGTTTGTTTAGGAAAGAAAATTGAAAGATAGTTTGTATAATTTCGTTAAAACTCAGAGAGTGTCAGTGTAATTTACTCTTTAGTTTATGATAATCTGAATCTATGTATATGTGTACGTACAACTAAAATGACAAATTTAAATGAAACAAAGGAATAACAAAAGAAGGATACACTATGGGTAACGGATTATATTTGCTCAACAGAAGAAGATAAGAAAATGTAAGAATTTTTTACACTGACGCTACATTATTTAATATTTATTTTTAATTATTATTGTCTTTTTAATTATTATTACACTCAAAAAATAATTTAAAAACTTTGATTGAACTCATATACTAAATTATATATATTTGCCTTGCTTGCAAAAAGAAATGGCAAATGGGGATGAAAAATAGTTAATCATTAGTTGGATTGCACAACTTTATAAAGTTTATTTTAATTTGTGTAAGATTCAAAATTGACATGCAAGCACGATTGTTGCATTCCAAAATTAAAAGCTGGAGAATGGAGGAGACAAACTTGTTCAACTTGAAACAAAAAGTTGTATTAGTAAACAATGACCACTAAACTATATATTATCATTTTCCTTTTGTTTTTATCTCAGCAAACTAACTTTTGTTGTTGTTAAATATAGAAAACGTTTTAATCAGAAAAGGGGATAAATAATATATACTAACATTAAAAAAATTATTGTGTATTATCCACTATTTATTTATATTATTTAAGTTAATAATTATTAAAAAATCAATTGTGGATAATGTAATAAGAGTATAAAAAACTCTAACATTATTGCATTTTTTTCTAGTGGCTCTTTTGATTTTTATTTGTAGGGTTACAAAATTTATATGACTGAGATATATTTGGTTGGGTTGATCTTTTACCAAAAATTAAGGTTTCAGTTTGACCTATTTAAAAGTTAGATTTGACCTACAAACCTATTTAAAAGCATAACTATTAGAAAATGTATAGATAAATCTACGAGTTTATCTAACACCAATAATTAAATATATTATAATTTTATATTAAAATTTCATATATAGACATTTTAGTTATATTAATATATATATAATATAATTAAATAGCTTGATATATAACACAATTTTGGAGTTTGGATCCAATTGTAATTCATGCGTGGAAAGAATTAAAAAAACGGAGCAAACTAGAAATGTTCATAAAAAATATAGGTAAAACTTAAGAGTACAACAAAAAAACATTTTTTCTTTACAAGAAGTTGGGTACAGAAATCAAATTATGCCATTTTATTCTTCCAAACCAAATCTTCAAAAATATCATTTAAGTATAAGTCATTATATATAAGAGTATAATATTTATGTATTGTTGGCGTAAAACTTTATACACAATCATGACATAATCCGCTATTCATTTGAGTTACTGTTTTTTAAAGAATAAATAATAATTAAATATAAGTAATAAATAACATAATGATTATTAGTGCATACATATCCTAACAAAATGAGATGGGCATGTGTGTGATGTTTGGGTTGGAAGACATATCATAAGACATGGTGAATGTAGAGCTCAATGAGCTCTAATACCATAACAAAAAGATTGACAAGAATCTTGAACACTTCACTCAAAGAGAAAAAGATGAAGAAGGAAATGAAAAGAATAATAATAATAAATTTGTACACTATTATTGATATTATGAATTGAATGATTTTACATAAGGATGATTCTCCATATTTATATATGAAAGTCTTAAATACTTAATAATTAAAATAACAAACTAACTAACTAATAACTACATGCTAATAATGAAAATAGCCAAAATGATAAACTTTGCTTGTATCACAAGTAACTCAAATTTGCATGATGCTGCTAGTCTTGGAGTCTAATCAAGACTCTTGACACACCTAGATGTGAGGCTCTGACTAGGGAAGCCTTGTGCATGGCCTGATGCGTGATACTGACCTAGAGGAGCCTCGCCTGATGTGTGACTCTGACCGAGAGAAGCCTCACCATTTATCCATTCTGATGCATGTACCTCGGTCATGATGCTCATGCACTGACCAAGACGACCGGAGTCTTTGGCGCAATAGCCAACCTTGCTAGCTTGATCAAGATGCTTGAATTTGGCACGACCATGTCTAATGCATGACTCAGTCTTGTTCCAACTTGGCATGGTCATGGGACAACTTGGCACAGTCATTGGCACAACTTGACCCAACCTCTACGCATCACCATCTGGCCTTGTCCCTGGTCTGAGGGTATCATGCTTAGGCATACAAACAGGAACATCATGGATATGAGAATTATGCTTGCACATACTTCCATCATTCTTAGGCACATTACTTTTAACAATATTAACAATGTTAGAACAAGAAGAATCATCATATAATTTTGACAGTTCCTAAATATTAAATTTAGTTTTGTTGCAAACTACTCTGATGAGCGATGGCTATATATGCCTACACGCTCTACAAAAAATAAATCTTAAAACAAATAAGAGCAATGGCATATAAACTTAGTAGACACATTCTAAGTTCCAACTAACCTTCAAATTAAAAGTTAAAACTTTATATTACGATACCTTTACTTGCTAATAAAAACGAGTTAAGTTTTGGTGAAAAATAGAGAATGAGATAAAAAGTTTCAAATTCATCCCACAAATGTATTTCATCGTTCAATTATTCTTTTTTTCTCTCAAAAATCAACTCACAGAATCCTATATTTTCATTTTTCTATGGTCAACTACTAAACATGTCAAATGTGTATGATCTTAAAATGAATAATATAATCTATTTGTTAAGAGTTGCTAAAAAATTGTTAAAGTAGACTAATCTTTTGTGATGTTGAGGAAATGAAGGAAAATAATGGGACAAAAAAACAAGAGGCAACCTTGATAAGTTTGATCTTGTTGTGGTCAAAAAACACCAACACCAATCTCATGATCTCATTCTATGCCATTGAACTTTAATTATTATTTTATATGAATACAGCCTAAGAAGAATGTCAGTAGCTGAATATGCTTGGCATGAGAATCCAAAGAGTAATTGAAATACTGAAAGAAGTGGATAATGGAAAAATGATAAGTGGGGGCCATAGAGTTTGCTTTGTTGGAACATCTCTAGGCTTTGGTTAAGGGAATAATACATGATATGATGGACCCAGCTGGCATTACTGCACTCTCTGCACGATTGCACATGCATACCTGTTACCTATACTACCTACTGTGTTTTCAATTCTTCTGCAATCTAATCACACATACCTTTCCATTATTTCTTATTAACTAATAAATTTAGTATTATAGATTAATATTTTTTATAATTAAAAATTATATAACACAAGAGGATCAAGTTAGTTAGAAAAAGGTTTTAGAAAAATATATTTATGTACTTACACATTACATTATTGTAATTTTAGTCACATAAAAACATTGAGTCAATTAATTTATTTTAAAAGCAAATTTGATTTTAAATATACACTAAAACTTTATGGATATTCTTAGTAAAATTAAGTGATTCGGCATTTAATTGGATTAATTTGTCAAATATATTTTTGATATCCTCTTATATTTTTGGGGTAACTAATTAATCTCTTTTGTGATGTGTGTCTGCTCATTTCAACAAGTATCAATCATAGGTATTAAATACTTAATATTTTAGTCTTTCTAGTGATCTATCAAGCCCTTATACGTGGGAGAGAAGAATATCACTTCGGGATGTTCAATTCAGCTGTTCATATTGTTAGTATTCCAAGCGTGAATGAAAAAGTCTCACATTGTGCAAAAATGGATAAGTTAAAGAGCATATAAGTAGATTGACTCATAGACCTAATGTCTTAAGGTTTTGAGTCAAGATGTGGTGTCAAATCCACTTATATGTTTCTTTCACTTAGCCCGTGGAAGAATGTTATATTCCATAGATGAAGATCTCCTAATAAGTGGTATTAGAGTTGATGGTTCGATGGCTCAACGGAGTATTGAAGCAACAAGTGGTCTGTAGATCATTTAGAGATCCTTGTGTCGAAAGTCTTCCTGATGAGAGGTCAATGCGACGTGTTCCGTTAATGAAAGGATAAACCAACGACAGTGCAAGTAGATGAAGAGTTGAGCACTGATGTCTCCAATACTCGAAGGGGAACTCACTTGAGCATTCCAAGTGTGAATGAAGAAGTCTCACATTGTGCAAAAATGGATGAGTTAAAGAGCATATAAATAGATGGACCCATCGACCTATGCCTTAAAGTTTTGGGTCAAGATATGATGTCAAATATACTTATATGCTTCTTTTACTTAGCCCATGGAAGAATGTTATATCCAACGGATGAAGATCTTCCGATACATATTTCATATTGTAGTGCACAATTATTCAAGACTACTATTTTTTAAGGGAATACGATAACATAATGTAAATATCCAATTTTGTCCGGCCCAAAATACATTTTTTCAAAAAAATAAAAATAGAAATAAAATTGATATTTTTGGCTATTTTCTAATAAAAATAACAACTTTCAAGAGTCCCAAAATAATAATAATGATACAAATTCATTTTTAATTAATTCTTGTTTAAATTTCAAAATTTTGAATAATGTGCCATAATGTTAAAATTAGTTTTTAAGGCAAGAATCAAATCCCATCATTTTTTTACTCCAATAAAATAAATGGGAGATTTGGCACATGTGGTAATTCAAAATGCTATAAATAATAAGATTAGCCTCTCATAACAAAAAACACCACTTTTTATTTCCTAACAAATCACAATCCATTAAAAAAAATCCTCAATTCTCAAAAAATCCTCCATCAATCATCCATTCTAAAAAATCATTCACCCATCATTTATTTACAAAAATCATCCGTCCATAATCACAAAAATCTCTCATACACAATGAATTCATATCATCCATAACAATCCCAAAATCTCCCACACATGACCACCCATCAAATTACTCATCAATTTCTTATTCATCTTTTACTCAACCACAAATTCATAAGAATTTCATCCGGAAAGTCTTTCATCCATCATCTATCTCAATAATCCTCAACCATTCTATCAATAAAAACACACTCATCAACAATTTTCTTCCCAAAACATCATCTTCCATGCACAATCATAAAAAACAACCATCTTCAACCAAAAAACAATAATCCAAGATCTCCCATATACAAAAATGAGAAAAAAAGACAAAGAAACGGCTATGCTTCTTTAAGATATCAGATGCGGTATCGGACGTAAGGGCTTTGCTTCACTCATATTAAAAAAAATGGTTTTTAAATAAAAAACAAAAATGGAATTTTTTAACTAAGTTTTAATATGAGATACTGTATCGGACGTAAGGGTTATGCTTCACTCATTTTAAAAGATAATAATTTAAACGTTACTTCTTTACTTCTTTTAAGAAATAAAATCAACCCAACAAACAAACTTTTTCTACTCAAAAAACTACGTAGTCTTAATTCATAAAAAAGAGACATGTGACCAAAATTATTCTTGCCAGACATGATAATAGAATAAAGTTTTTTTTGTTGGTAAAAATATAATAGTAACACAATTAATAATCTATGCAATATAGTAGAGTACCATTCAAACGAGCAACTAGCGTGCTAATATATTCTCTAGTGTGTAATCGACTCCTGAACTTAGATATCAAAGTCCAAGGCCCAATGCGATTGGGCCAAAATATTTTTCTACATTTTTGACCGAAAAAATGTAGTGGCAACTCTAACAAGGTCATGCAGCCAAACATCGGGGCACGACAGCTGACGACTATGCTGAGGACTTTTTTATGAGAGTCGGGCCCATAAACGTTAAATGCATGGATTACTATATTTAATTTTATTTTTAGTTAATTTTATTTTTATTTTATTGTTATCCTTTACAACACATTATCATATTAGTATAAGTATATGCTCTATACCCGAGCATTAGATCAGAAGGGACATCTGCCGTGTCGGTGAGGACTTTGAGCTTCACTTACATTGGCATGATGAACCACCTAGGTTGTTACCAAATATCATGGGCCTTACTAGTGTGGAGTACATGCCCCACTTGTAATCCCTAGGGTATTTGAGTTTCCTCTCTTTGTGATTGGATGTAATCTGACACCTTATAAGCATACCCTATAAGATGTTTTATATAGAGGCCTTATATCCTCACCCTAGGGTTAGGGTCTTAGATAATCCACAAAACCTATTAAGTATACAATATCTATGATATTGAATGCATACATGCATATATTCGTACATGCATCCAAAAATATATTATTCGAACATTCATTCATCTGTGCATTCATTCAAGAATAAAATTTCAATTGATTGACTTATGCATTTATTCATTGCATTCAAAAATAAAAAATATTCATTAATTGACTCATGCATTTATTCATCACATTGAAGAATAAAATCTTCATTGTTTGACTTATGCATTCATTCATTGCATTCAAAATAAAAAATCTTCATTAATTGACTCATGCATTTATTCATTATGTTCAAAAATAAAATCTTCATTGATTGAATTATGCATTCATTAATTGCATTCAAAATAAAAATATTCATTAATTGACTTTTGCATTCATTCATTGCATTCAAAAATAAAAAATCTCATTGATTGACTTATGCATTCATTCATATATTCAAAAAGAGAAATTATTTCATTCATTCAATTATGCATTCATTCATACACTTTAAAAAATAAATACATCATTCATACACACTCACCTATTCAAATATTCATATATTAGTAAAAAACATTATTCAAACATTCTACTTCATACATTACTATAACATTTCATATCTTACCATATCATTGCATTCATCATCATTAATCTTCTCATATAAAAAAAATTCATACATGCATTCAAAATCAGACATATCATAAATTGTATTTTTTAGTAGTCTAATGCATCATCACACTATTCATACATCTCAACATATGCATAGTCATACACGTTCCTTGCATTTAATGCATCATTTTGAGTTATATGTTGCATATCAATCCATGTAACATGATAAAAAAATGTTCACCTCATGCAAATCATGCATCACTAAAAATCATTTTCTACATGCATTTCATGATGGCATTGTGAAGGATACTCATAAGTTTGAATTGGTTTTTAAGAATACTATTGTTAGGCTCGACTGACAGTAATCAATATGAAACATAAGATATTCAAGAAGATAGAGAAATCACAGTTTGTGATCAAGACCACATAAGCTACACTTGTCACACGAGATAATGCATTACCTCCTACCCCAACTAAAGTTGGAGACCCATTAAATTCTCATTTGAGGACCCACTCAAAGCCAAGTTCATCTCACACTTACCCATATTTCTTTTTTCATGAATAAAAATTTACTTTCAAATGCATGTTTTTAATGAGCATGTACTAATGCATTGATCATTAAAATTTCACCATATCATACCTCATCCTACATTACACTCTACTAGTCATATTTACCAAAAAAAAAACACCACAAAATAAACCCAAATAAAATAAATTCATGCATTAATATGAGATATTTGATTCAAAAATAAAATGGAGGATGATTCATATATAAAACACAAAATTATGAAAGGATATGATTTTTGAATAACCCTCAATATGTCAATAACCTGGGGAGGGTAACTTTTCAATCATTTTCTTTGACATTCGATTAATTAAAGGAGATAATCAATGTTTTAACATTACTCATGTAACTAAGAGATAAAAGAATTTAAGGAATGTTCCTAACTTAAAGTGCAAAAAAGTGAAAAATTGTGTAAAGAAAAAACTCTGCTGATAATCCACAATTAATATCTCACGCAAAAGTTAGGGCAAAAGTGCAATATCAGTGATCACAAAAGGAACATTTTATAGCAATTTTTTGCCTACATCTTAGGCCATTCTTATCACAAAGTGGAAAATTCCTTTAGTTGTTGAATGCCATGTTAGAAAACTGTTGAAAATAAGATAAAGAAGAAAGGTGAAAGGTGGGTATGAGAACACATATTTTTGAGTCTTAAATCATTTTATTGAAAACACTTAGTCAAGCCACGATACAAGCCTGAAAAGACATTGTGGAAGATTTATTTGATTATTATGCACATCATAACAAAAAATCGCTAACTCTAGAAAACTTATAAATTTTGATAAAAATATCTCATCTTTAATGCATAGGGTTAAAAATCATCTTATCGATATTATCTTCACATTATCACCACTCACAGGCTAAAACACAAATTAAATAATATCATCATCACCACCTCATCTACTGAAGCTCAAACTCAAGTTAAATAATATCATCACTATAATAACATCTACACAAGCCAAACCCAAATTAAATTTTATCATCACTACCATATCACTACTCATAACCGAAACACTTGCCAAAGATTGTATGATCATTGTTTTAGTATTTTTTTAAAGACTTGTTAATGAAATAAGGAGTATGAAAAGGAAAAGTGAGAACCACTCAAACTTGGGCAGATTTTGAGACTTTTCATGATATAAGTATTTTCAATCCAAGTCCACCAGGACACTTGAAAGAGAAGAATGATTGTTAATATCTCATACTGGGGCAATTTTTGAGTTGATCCCATTGATGGAATATTATAAGAAGCCCAAAACTGTTATAGTTTTTTGGATGATCTCATTAGCTATTGGAAATTTATAAGAAACTCAAAATTGGGGCAATGGTGAAGTGGCTTCCTATGGCTCTATAACTTGATTCCATCACAAGAAGCCAGAATCTCTCAACCAAGAAGGGGAATGATCTTAAGTTATCATCTTCAGGAACAAATTCAAAAATGACTCATACAAGTCTTTTGCTCTCTATCAAGTCAATTCACCACATTCGATGATATTCACAAAAGAAAAACAAAACAAAAAAAAGAAAAAAAAAACAAAAAAAAAAAGAGTGTTAGGCTGAAAATCCATATGGAAAACCTATAAAAATGAGAATGGTTCTAAGTCAAAAACTTCCAAAGGTGACCTGTGATTATAATAAAATGAGAGAATTCCCGACAGATGCCTACATAAGGCATTCTAGGCAAATATTTGGGAAAATTAAATGAACACCCTTAAAGTGAAGTCTTACTATGACACATCATTGATCATCCAAATTGTGACAGTTTATTAACAATAACCAAATGAATGAAGACAAGATGATAGTCTTTGTTGTTACAAAAATATCCATGTTTTGGAAAGAATTCCTAAGCCAACCTACACTAGGGCAATATGGCTGAGTTTAGTCACTATCATCAAGATCATACTAAGGTAATTTTATGGACCACCTTAAGAGAAAGACATCTTCAGCTAAACCGTGGCAAATTTTGAAGGGTGAAAAGTTATGGTACCAAACAACATCATGCATCAAGGGTCGCTTCAGTCGAGTCTACAAAAGTTTATGAGTTTCATCCTAAAAATATAAAAATAAATCATGAATAATACATTAGAACATTTGTGCATTGATCTTACCTCTCATTCCATTACATTCAAAAAACATATAATATTTATATCATACATGACATAAAGCAAATACCCTCACAATAGCATCAAACAATGCATATACACAAAAAATAATAACATCAAACAATACATATACTTGACATACATACATTAAATCACATCAATATTCAAGGTAATGCATATTTTCATTAATAACATGAAACAAAGCATGCACATAACATACAAACAATGCATATACAAGATATACATACATTAAATCATATTAATATTCAAGTGAATACATACTCACTTTAATCATAAAAACATCACCATAAAATTCATGCATACACAATCATTGAAACAAAGACACCCCAAACCCCTAATTTTCTTATGTTAAACATCACTCACATCTCATCCATTGAAAACATCATTATGCACACTCATGTCAATAAATGCATAGTCAAATTCATACATTAATCATTATAGTACAAACATCAACGTAAATTTCGTGCACATATATCCAAACAATTATACAATTATACTTTCCATATGAACCATTGCAAATTGTGTCTTTGAGGACCCCGTGCTTGATGACCTCAAAGTCAATCTTTCTAGGATCTGTGCCTGACCTTCTAAAATTTGAGGGTTGCATGCTTGACGACCTCAAATTGTGCCTTCGAGGACCCCGTGCTAGACGACCTCGAAGTCAACCTTTTCAGGCTCTGTGCCTTACCTTTTAAAATTTGAGGGCCCTGTGCTTGACGACATCATATTGTGCCTTCGAGGACCCTGTGCTTGTCGACCTCAAATTGTGCCTTCAAGGACCCCGTGCTTGACGACCTCGAAGTCAATCTTACTAGGCTTCGTGCATGACCTTTTAAAATTTAACGTTCCCGTGCTTAACGACCTCAAATTGTGCCTTCGAGGACCCCATGCTTGACGACCTCGAAGTCAACCTTTCCAGGCTCTATGCCCGACCTTTAGAATTTGAGGGCCCCACGCTTAACAACATCAAATTGTGCCTTCGAGGATTCCACGCTTAACAACATCAAATTGTGCCTTCGAGGACCCCGTGCTTAACGATCTCAAAGTAAATCTTTCTAGAATCTGTGCCTGACCTTTTAAAATTTGAGGGCCCTGTTCTTGACAACCTCAAATTATGCCTTCGAGGACCCCGTGTTTGACGACCTAGAAGTCAATCTTTCCAGACTCTACACCTGACCTTTTAAAATTTGAGGGTCTCGTGCTTGACGACCTCAAATTGTGCCTTTGAGGATCCCGTGTTTGACGACCTCGAAGTCAATCTTTCCAGGCTCAATGCCTGACCTTGTAAAATTTGAGGGCCCCGTGCTTGATGACCTCAAATTGTGCCTTCGAGGACCCCCATGCTTGAAGACCTCGAAGTCAATCTTCTCAGGCTTCATGCCTGACTTTTTAAATTTGAGGGCCCCGTGTTTGAAGACACCAAATTGTGCCTTTGAGGGGCCCGTGCTTGACGACCTCGAACAAAATCTTTCGTACCTCGCTCTTTATCTCACCAACAAAAATATATTTTGAGCCTCAACAAAATCAACATTCATTTATTTACTAGTTACTTATCAGGACAACACCCCAAACTTTAGTTTGCGTAGTGTCCAATAGGCAACAAGTAAAGAGTTACAGTTGTGAATACTGAATTTTATCCGACCCAAAATACATTTTTTCAAAAAAATAAAAATAGAAATAAAATTAGTATTCTTGGTTGTTTTCTAATAAAAATAACATCTTTCAAGAGTCCCAAAATAATAATAATGATACAAATTCATTTTTAATTAATTCTTGTTTAAATTTCAAAATTTTGAATAATGTGCCATAATGTTAAAATTAGTTTTTATGGGAAGGATCAAATCCCACCATTTTTTCACTCCAATAAAATAAATGGGAGATTTGGCACATGTGGTAATTCAAAATGCTATAAATAATAAGGTTAGCCTCTCATCACAAAAAACACCATTTTTTCTTTCCTAACAAATCACAATCCATTAAAAAAAATCCTCCATTCTCAAAAAATCCTCCATCAATCATCCATTCTAAAAAATCATTCACCCATCATTTATTTACAAAAATCATCCGTCCATAATCACAAAAATCTCTCATACACAATGAATTCATATCATCCATAACAATCCCAAAATCTCCCACACATGACCACCCATCAAATTACTCATCAATTTCTTATTCATCTTTTACTCAACCACAAAACCATAAGAATTTCATCTGGAAAGTCTTTCATCCATCATCTATCCCAATAATCCTCAACCATTATCTCAATAAAAAACACTCATCAATCATTTTCTTCCCAAAACATCATCTTCCATGCACAATCATAAAAAACAACCATCTTCAACCAAACAATAATAATCCAAGATCTCTCATACACAAAAATGAGAAAAAAACACAGAAACTCAGGAGAAATTATAATGGCATTAGAATACATTGTAGAAGAGCTTCA
Organism: Lupinus angustifolius; assembly: GCF_001865875.1. Lineage (NCBI taxonomy): Eukaryota > Viridiplantae > Streptophyta > Magnoliopsida > Fabales > Fabaceae > Lupinus > Lupinus angustifolius. The sequence continues at coordinate 6,635,176 of NC_032018.1, forward strand.
ATTACATGTCAAAGTCATGTCTCTGAGTTTGTTTTTGTACACTTTGTACACAAACTTCCTACATGTCTGCTCATCATTAGTTAACGTTTTTTACGCCACTTTTCCTGAGAGTTGCAACATTTCATTGTTGTTGAAATCACTATGAGAGGTATGTCATTTTCATTACTTTCTTTTATAGTAGTTTTATTTTTGTTATCAATAATTGCATTAGTAATAATATTTATCACGATTATAACATATAACTATAACTACATCAAATAAATAAATAAATATATGAACAATATACTCTTTGCATACACACTGTAACATTCTTTTTAATAAATATTTAATTTTGAAGTAAAATAGGTAATTAATTAGTTTCTCACCATATATCGATTGAAAACTTATTTAAAAAATATATATAAAACAAAGATCTACGAGTCAATAAAAAATGAAATCACATTACCATAATTTTAAGATATGAGACGCGTATCGGACGTAAGGGCTATGATTCACTCATATTAAAATATAATAATTTAAACGTTACTTTTTTAAGAAATAAAATTAACCCAACAAACAAACTCTTTCTACCCAAAAAGAGATACGTAGGACCAAGATCGTTCTTGTCAAACATGATAATAAATTAAAGTTTTTTTGTTGGTAAAAAATATAATAATAACACAATTAATAATCCATGCAATATATTAGGGTACCGTTCAAACGGACAACTATGGTGCTAATATCTTCCATAGTGTGTAATTGACTCCCGAACCTAGATATCAAAGTCCAAGGCCTAATGCGATTGGGCCAAATAATTTTTCTCCATTTTTGACGAAAAAAATGTAGTAGCGACTCTAACAAGGTCGTGTAGCCAAAAAGTGGGGTGCGACACATAAAATTAAAGCAGTAGAACAAAATAAACATAAAGGATATAAAGTAGTAGAAGAAATGGCAGAAAGAACAAATGATGCTCATGCAGGAATCCAGCAAGAGTATGGACAAATTTTGGTGCACGAAGATGGAAATTTAGAGGACATAATACATTTTGATAATATAGCTAGTGATGAAGCTTAAGTTGTATATCCTCTGATTGTTTAGTTTGGTTTAGTTCTGCACATTTTTCACATGTGCTTTTATTGTTAGTTTTCTGTTATTCTATTTTTTCTACTTTTAGTAGTTTTTATTTTTCAAGTTCTTCTATTTTTTGTAATATAAATCTCATTGTATCTTTTAATCCAGTTCATTCAATGAGAAAGAGGTTATTTAGTGTAAACAAAATTCATTTTGCATTCTCCAATTATTCTCTTTGTTTCTTCTTTGTTTCTTCCCATCATCGTCCTCTTAAGTTTGATAAAGAAACTTCAAGAATGAATCCATATTTCTAAGATAGTATCAGAACTCTTGAGCTCTGTTGCGCAATATTTTCCTCTCCTTTACCTTCATATATTTCCTTGTTGCTGAATTCATTCATCAAAGAAGTGATCAAGAATGACCCTCAATCCAATTTTTTTTAATCCACTCACTAATCCAGGGAGCCCCTTTTTCATGCATCCAAATGAGAATCCAGAAGCTATGCTTATCTCATCTCCATTGACTGGTTCCAATTTTCATTCCTAGAGCAGAGCTTTCGACATGGCATTAAAATCAAAGAACAAGCTAGAGTTTATCAATGGCACCTTGCTCAAACCTCTACCAATAGATCCTAGTTTTCCTGCATGGGACAAATGCAAAATATTGGTATTGTCTTGGTTCAATAGATCTTTAGATGGTCCAATTGCTCTTAGTGTGTTATGGATTGAGACATCATTAATGATCTACGAGAGAGATATCATCAAGGGGATGCTTTCAAAATTTGTGAGCTACAATAAGAATTATACACCTTCAAGCAAAGGGATCTGTCAATGAATTGTTATTACACTGTGTTGAAGGGTCTGTGGCAAGAATTTGAAAACTTTAGACCCATCCCCTCTTGCAAGTGTGAAATCTCATGCAAATGTGATTTGGTACCAATTATCAAATCCTACGGGGAAGGTGATTATATCATTAGGTTCTGAATGGACTTAATGAGCAATATAGTAGTGTTAAATCTCAAATAATGCTCATGGAGCCTCTGCCAAACATCAACAAAGATTTTTCCTTGTTGATGTAGCAAGAAAGACAGATGAATGAGGGCATAAGTGACTCAAAAATGTTAACCAATATCACACAAGAATTTTCAAGCAGAGGAGGCTTCAGATGAAAGAATATGAGAGGGGGTTCAAACAACTCCTTCAAGAACAACAACAATTATGGAAGATCAGCAAGAAGAGGATACAACTTGAAAGTATGCACTCATTGTAACAAGATAGGACACACTGTGGATGTATGTTACAAGAAGCATGGCTTCCCTCCACAATACAAAAAGAACAATTCTGGGGGAAATGTAAAAAGCTTGGTTAGTGATCAAGATGATTTCATCAACCATGATCATGACAATCAGACTTCTCAAAACAACAAATCTGTTCAACAACCTCTAATGGGATTTACAGCAAAACAACACCAAGCCATCTTAGCTATGATCAATCATAATGATCCTCAAGATTCAAATGCTACCAATCAGATCACCTTCAAGGTTTCCCCCAATGAATCATGTATTTTACACATCCTATCATGTATAAAAAGATCAAATGATTGGATCCTTGACACTAGAGCAACAAATCATGTTTGTTACTCAATGTCAGGATTCCAATCTTTTAAGAAAATTCAACCCATTTCTGTTAAACTTCCTAATGGAAGTAAATTTATCACAAACATAGCAAGGACTATTGTGTTTTCTAACCATTTATTGTTATCCAATGTCTTATATATTCCTACCTTCAACTTAGTTTAATATCTGTAGCAAAGCTGTGCTCTAGCCTCAGTTGTAGATTGATTTTTTCCAACTTGGAATGCATAATCCAAGACAAATCTACATTGAGGACGATTGGTACAACTAAAATAAAGAGAGGTTTATATGCCATGAATAATTGCATAATCTACATTGACATTTTCTTCTATCCATTTGTGACAATTTCTTTTGTAAAAGGTTTACCAAAGTTATTATTCAAACTCTTTAGCTTTTGAAATAATTGGTCACCCGTCAACGACAAAGGAGCATGGCATTCTTCATTATTTCCATCAAATGCTTTCTCCATCATCGATAATGATAATCTGAATGTAAATATTTATGATGGTCAAAGAAGATATTCTTCTTATAGTGTTCCAACCTCATTGAATGAGTATTGTATTCAAATACGTAACATGCAAAATGTCTTTTTGTACTATATCCAGATAGATTACCATAGGCAGATAAATCAGTGATTGTGTAGAACAACAAATCCCTGAAGTTGAATCTTTATTCCCTATACACATCATATACATTTATGTTTGTCTCTCACATTTGCTTCAAATCTTCAATTAATGGAGTCAAATATATGTCTATGTCATTTCCTGGTTGTTTAGGTCCAAAAATTAACATAGATAACATCACATATTTATGCTTCATGTACAGAAAATGAGGTAGGTTGTATATCACCAACATCATTGGTCATGTACTATAAGAGCAACTATAAACAATGTGTGGGTTAATTCTATCCATTAATAATGCAAGACATAAATTTCTTAATTCTTGACCAAAACTAGAATGAGTCAAAATATGATTTTTCTAAATTTTCCAGAAGATAAAAAAATAGAAGCATAGAACAATCTCATCTTGTATAGTAAGTGGAAAGAAAGAAAATGAATATTATACTCTTTTACCATTTAAAAAAGCAATATATGAAAAATTAAGAGAGCAGCAAAGATAAAAAAATATTGGGATTAAACTTTTCAACTCATAAATGGAGATAAAAGATTTTGGTGATAACCCACTAGATTCTTGTTTCCTTTATTTTTCCGGCAATAAAGAATAAAAAATCAATGATGTTATTTGGATAAAAAAATTACTTTTCTTTCCCTTTTCCTTCTACCATTTTTCCAATTTTTCCTTTTCAATCCAACTAAAAGCAACATTTTGACCAAATGATGGATCAAATATTGTAACATAGTTTAAAACTTTATGTTTAATAATAATTAATCAAAATAAGAATGAAAATAAGTAAGCAATTAATCATTTCACTAATATGTGAGTATTCTGTTTAATAATAGTTAATCACATTGAATTCATGACATTTGTTACATCACTATGTCAACTAGAAACATCTGGTTGATTCAATCATATTGGGTTATGCTAGGGGTGGTGTATAGCATAACTTAAAAATGTGACATGTCTTCAACAATAGGCAAAAAAAAAACATAATTAGTGGTTTATGAGATACGTGACAAACGTCCCTTTTATGGTGTTATAGTTTTGTGACAATTTTTCTTTTGTAATGTTTAATTATTAACAATTGCTATTCAATTTGTGATATTTGTAAATTTATCTTTCTCTTCTTTTGTTTTTTTAATTATGATTATATTTACAGTCACCTGTAGGCACGTTTTAAAATGTACTGTCATGAATTGTGGTTGTCTTCTTAATTGAAGACATGGTTAGTGTTCCTTATTTTTATGCAAAAAAGTTGCATGTATATGATTATGAAATGACTTTCAGTCATTTTCTTTTTTTTATAAAAGATTTAATGATTCCTTTCACAGCAGGGAACAATTTGATGGAAAGATAAAAGTGAGTATGTAATATTTATATTATTTACATGATGAGAAAAAGGGAAAGAGAAGGGAAGAGAAATATGTTATATACTTATATTCTCGGTTTACATGTTTAGTTAGATAGAAAGTAGTAAAAGCTGATTAGTTCTTTTTATGAAGAAAAACAAGATAAAATATCTCTCAAATTAAATTGAAGGATATATAAGATAAGAAATTTATTGGACATTGGACCATATTGGGATTGGGAGAGCCTCCAACCACTCCCAAGTTTCATTGTTAGTTTTATGGGTCTTTTCTTCTTATAAACTCTTTCACTCCTCCCCGCATATTCAATGTGAGACTTCACACTTGAATAAACCCAACAAAATCAATACAATATATTACTAAAAGTAAAGTAGTTGGTGGCAATAAAACTAAATTACATTCGTCATTCTACACATCATTATCTGCACATTGTTTGTCTCATATATCATATTATACATACTTGATCCTAAATTTGGATAAAAGATAACCATTGTATTAAATGATCGACAACAAATACAAAATTTTGTGAAATATATATGATGTAGTCAACAATATGATGTCTGGATGTAGTAAAAATAAGCAAGGATTTCCGCATTTACGTGAGCAAGTGCATGTACAAAAGCTATTCAACAGTTTAAGATACGAATAGGAACATGAAAGATGGGCCCTGGTACATGTAATTCAAGGGAAATAGTAAACAAATGATTAAGATAAAGATCAATTGTATGTGTCTGCAATAAACTAAGGGGGTCGGGAAAAGACAACAAAATTAGACATTTTAAATTTTAAGTTGTTGTATACCAATAAGACAAGATAGAGAAATGGATTGAGTAAAATGGTAGATAAGAAATAGAAGAATGACATGGTGACGGTAAAAAATACGAGATAAGATTATAGCTCTAAAGTTTGTAAGAAAAAACACCATTAATGAGATTATGACGACTATAAAATATTTGAAGATCAATACTTTGTCAATAAATATAATTTGTGATAACGCATTATTAATTATATCATTTGATCTATATAATTGACCTTACTTAATAAGATTAGTATTTGATTGTTGATTATTTCACAAAACACTTTATCAAAATATCTTAAAGGTGACCCAACATTTTTTTATTTTTATTTTCTCTTATAGACAAATGATGCAAAATAAAACTTATCCCGGTAAATGATTTTTACATTCTTATTCCCTATTTTTTTTTATGGTTGGTACAATTATCTTATAAGCTAATTAAAACTTTATAAACAATATAAAAACTTACAAAATTATGAGTTTGAATTCTACATTTTATAAGTTAATTGATTTACCACAATTACTTGATAAAATTAGCTCATGACCAAGTTAATAAATAATGGCAATGCATTAAATTAAATGGCATATATGATATAATTTAGAAAATTTTGGTGGTTGAGGCCAATTCTCTCTACCTTAGACTTGTATGTGAAGATGGTAATGCATTAAATTAAATGGCATATATGATACAATTTAGAAAATTTTGGTGGTTGAGGCCAATCCTCTTTTAGATGATTGACTCCACACTACATTTTTATGGATAAATTACATAATATTCTCTTTAATCTCAATATCAAAAAGTGTTGGTTTGTGATCTATATTTTTAAAGTTCAGGAGCCGATTATAGATCAAGAAGATATTATCATCACGTCTGGTCGTATTAAAATAATATATTCTTCAATTGTATGGACTTGAATATATCATATATTTTGCTCATTATTTATTTTTATTTAATTATTTACAAAATGAGACAAATTTATTTTTTTTATTTTTTGTTCGACAAAAGTTTATTATACTTTTACGTATCCTGAATGCAATAAGGAAATCAAAACCATAATTTTTTGGGTAAAAAATGATTCGATTGAATATATTTTACTTACTTTACTTTAAAGAACATAAGTGACACATTGTGACTTTTCAAAAGATGGTTCAAGAAAAGAAGTCAGTCATCACATCCTTTCTCCATTCTTATGACAAATTATTATTTTATAATGTTTTAAAGAAAATAATTGTAGAGAAATGAACATGAGCGTTCAAGGATGATGAAATGAACATAAATGAACTATCATGACCCTTCATTCACTATTAATGTAAATTATTATTTTTATTCCTTTTAGAAAGAAAATTTTAAGGAACAGAATGAAGACATGACCACTCAAAAGATAATATTATTATTAAAAGAAGTAATAATCTTTCATCAATTCATAATGTAATCTATTAAAATGTATTTGATTTTATTTTATTAGATAATTATTATTAGCTACTTATAATTGAACATATATTTTATTTTTGATGATTCATCATTTATTTCTCATTATTACAAAGATATCATTTTAAAAAAGGAGAGAGATTTTTAATTTAAATTTCTAAAGCAACTATATTAAATTAATTTATTATCAAATTTGATAATAAATTAATGTTATAGTATTTATAAAACTATTTATGTTGATTTTGTATTAAAAGAATGTAATTCATTGCTTTGTGTAGTAGTTAGTTTAGTTAGTTGGCAAAATTACTACAAATAGAAGTCATAACAAACTAAGTAGTTATGAACTACTATAAATAGAGTGGTGTAACCTTGATGTTTAATTCAATTGAAAAACACTCTTCTTTCTGACTTTTTCTTTCTAATTCTCTTCTTCCTTTTCTTAACACTCTTTTCAACATTCTCTAAACTTCTTATTCTCTGATTCACACTTGCCGAAAGCAAGTAGAGAAACCAAACTGAGTTGGTTTCTAAAACTCCAACAGTGGTATCAGAGCTATAGGATCGGGATCTGTGGTAGTGCCAAGATTGGGTACAAGAGGCTTCAAGAAGTGAAGCTCATAGACTGAGAACCAAAGCTGCAAAACAGAAGGGAAATCAGAGGTGTAGAAGAATGGCAACTTCGAATGGATTTGCAATGAATCTTCCAATTCTAGACGGGAAGAATTATGAACATTGGAGCATTCAAATGAAGGCCATTTTTGGGTTTCAAGAGTGTCTTGATGTGGTGAAAGGTGGAATGCCAATTGTAGATGAAAACTCAGTGGAGTATAGGGAAGCAAGCAAGAGAGATTGCAAGGCAATCTTCTTGATCCACCAATGTGTGGATAGGGCTAACTTTGAAAAGATTTCTGCAGCATCTAGTTCAAAGGAAGCATGGGAGATATTGGAGAAGAACTATTCTGGTGGAAAGAAGATCAAGAAGGTGAGGTTGCTGACACTCAAAAGACAGTATGAGTTGATGCAAATGGATGAGCAAGAATCCATAGCTGAGTACCTCAACAGGTTAAGGAGCCTGATAAACCAAATGAAGGGGTGTGGAGAAACACTAATTGAACAACATGTAGTGGAGAAGATTCTCAGAACTCTTCATCCAAAGTTTGATCATGTGGTGGCAGTAATAGAGGAAGCAAAAGATCTTGACAATCTATCAGTTGATGAATTGCAAGGATCTTTGGAGGTGCATGAGCAGAGATTCATGGAGAGGCAGATTTATAGACAATCAGATCATGCCTTGAGTGCTCAGTTCAAGAAGAAGGGTGGCCCTGGATAGATTGATAAATTCAGAAGAGACAAAGCAAAATGGCAAGGTGGTAGGAGAATGGAGACTGACAATTTCAAGCCTGGATCGAATTCACAACAGAAGAATCAGAGCAATAGTTGTGAAGTCAGTAAAGCCAATAAATGGAACAATCAGTTGAGTAGAATGAACAAGGAAGACAAAAGCAAGATTCAATGCTTCAACTATAGAAATTGGGGACATTATGCTTCAGAGTGCAAAGATAAAAGGGTCACTCAAACCAAAGGAGAAGAAGCAAGACTAGCAAAAGATGAGGAATTAGAAGAGGAGGTGATGCTGATGGCTAGGAGTATTGATTCTTCTCAAGAAGCCAATGAATCAAATGATGCTTTGCTAATGGTAACAAACCAGTGTTCAGGTAGTTGGTATCTTGATTCAGGTTGTTCTAACCACATGACAGTGAACAAAGATTGGTTTGTAACATTAGACAAATCGGTGGAAACCAGAATAAAGTTTCTTGATGATAGCATAATCAAAGCAGAAGGAATTGCCAGAGTGATGATCAAGAAGAAGGATGGCTCAACCTCATACATCTCATGTGTGTTATATGTGCCAAGAATGAAGAGCAATCTTCTAAGTCTTGGGCAATTACTTGAGAAAGGGTACAAAATGAGGTTGAAAGAAAAGATGCTCAACGTGTTCAACAAGAAGGGAGTGTTAGTGTTGAAGGCACCTCTAGCTCAAAATAGGACCTTCAAGATTGACATTCAGCTTGGAAATCAGAAATGCTTAGAGTCTATAACAAATGAGAAATGGATTTGGCATCAGAGATTTGGGCATCTAAATTTCAAGAGTCTTGAGCACCTAAGTCAGGATGAAATTGTGCATGGGTTACCTACTCTCAAAGCCTCAAATGATGTGTGTGATGATTGTCTTGCAAGCAAGCAAACAAGGAATACATTCTACTCATAAGTTCCAACCAAGACCACTCAACCACGTGAAGTTGTATACATTGATGTGTGTGGTCCATTAGAAGAAAACTCTTTTGGAGGAAACAAGTACCTTGTGACCTTCAAGGATGACTTCACAAGAAAATTATGGACCTATGTAATAGCAAGAAAATCTGATGTGTTCAACAGATTTAGAAGTTTCAAAGCATCAGCAGAGAAACAAAGTGGTAAGAACCTGAAGTTGATCAGAAGTGATGGTGGAGGTCAGTATATCTCTCATGAGTTCAAGAATTTCTGTGAAATAGAAGACATAACTCATGAGATAACTGCACCATATACTCCTCTACACAATGGAGCAGCAGAAAGGGTAAATAGAACTGTGTTGAACATGGCAAGAAGCATTCTAAGAACAAAGGGCCTTCCAAAGAAGTTTTGGGCAGAAGCAATAGCAACAACAACCTATCTACTGAACAGATGTCCTACAAAGAGGTTGGTAAACAAGACTCTAGAAGAAGCCTGGACTGGACACAAGCCTAATGTAAAACATCTCAAAGTATTTGGATCTATTTGCTTCAAACACATACCAGAGAATACTAGAAGGAAGCTTGATGATAAAGGAGAGAAGCTGATCTTTGTAGGCTACCATTCTACAGGGGCCTATAAGGTATACAATCCTAACACCAACACAATCTCATATAGCAGAGACTTAAAGTTCATTGAAGGAGAAGCATGGAACTGGAATGGAACAACTGAGACACCCAACAACTCAGTAAGAATGATGCTTGACAACACACAAACAGAGGAGGAAACTCAAACAAGTAATGATGATCAAGCTGTTTTGAATGAAAGACCACAGAGATCAAGACAATTGTCATCAAGACTAAGAGACTATGAACTTCTTGATGACTCAACAATCACTCAAGAAGGAGATTTTGTGCATATGGCCATACTAGCTGAAATGGAGCCTGTGTCTTTTGATCAAGCAATAAAAGAGCAGTGCTGGATAGAAGCAATGAAGGAGGAGATTAACTCCATAGAAAAGAATGCTACATGGGAACTAACAAAATTGCCTGAAAACAAGAAAGCTATCTTAGTCAAATGGGTGTACAAAGTGAAGTTGAAACCTGATGGATCAGTTTCTAAGCACAAGGGTAGACTGGTTGCTAAAGGATTCCTACAAAAACAAGGATTGGATTTCGAGGAAGTCTTTGCTCCAGTGGCCGGACTAGAAACCATAAGACTTGTTATAGCAATAGCAAGCTCGAGAAGGTGGCACATTTGTCAAATGGAAGTGAAATCTGCCTTCCTAAATGGCCCATTAGACAAGGAAGATTATGTGGTACAACCCCCTGGTTTTGTGGCTCTAGATCAAGCACACAAGGTCTATTGATTGCACAAGGCCTTGTATGGTTTGAAACAGGCACCCAGGGCTTGGAACATAAGGATAGATGGGTTCCTATTGAAGCTAGGATTTAAGAGATGCATCAATGAGCATGACATTTATACAAAAGAGGTCACTACAGAAGCCTCTATTATCACATGCCTTTATGTGTATGACTTGCTAATAACAGATAACAACATTGAAGAGATTGAATGGTTTAAAGAAAAGCTGAAACATGAGTTTGAGATGACTGATTTGGGAAGCCTTTCATAATTTCTTGGGATTGAATTTCTCAGAACTGAAGCTGGTATCCTAATGCATCAAAAGAAGTATTTCTCTGATATACTTGGAAGGTTCAAAATGCTAGAATGCAACTCAGCTTCAACTCCAATTGAAACTGGTAACTCACTATGCAATTCCAACATTTAGAACTCAGAAGATAAAGCAGTAGACTCAACTCTTTTCAGGCAAATGATAGGATCTCTTCGATATGTTTGCAACACGAGACCTGATCTTGCCTATGCAGTGGGACTAGTAAGTAGGTACATGGAAAATCTAAGACATACTCATCTAGTGGCAGTAAAGAGGATACTAAGGTATCTTAAAGGTAGCATGAACTTTGGCATATTTTTTCCTACATCAAGGCACACAGAACAGGACAGTGGAAGGAGTATCATTCATGGATACACTGATGTTGATTGGTGTGGTGACAAGGATGACAGAAAGAGTACAAGTGGCTATCTATTCAAGCTTGGCGAAGCATCAATTAGTTGGTGCTCAAAGAAGCAGAAAGTAGTAGCTCTTTCTTCATGTGAAGCATAATACACTGCAACATGTTTTGGTGGTCAACAAGCTGTATGGTTGAAGGCATTACTCAGTGAATTGGGAATGCAGAAGGATGATGAACCTATGTGGTTGTTTGTTGATAACAAATCAGCAATAAATCTAGCAAAGAATCCAGTGGCTCATGGTAGAAGCAAGAACATAGAGACCAAGTTTCACTTCTTAAGAGATCAAGTGGAGAAGAACAATTTGAAGCTGGAATTCTGTCAATCCAAGGAACAATTGGCAGATGTGCTAACAAAGCCTTTAAAGATGATAGATTTTGAGAGACAAAGAACACTCTTGGGTGTAGTTAGTATAGAAAGCATGAATTAAGGAGGAGTGTTGATTTTGTATTGAAAGAATGTAATTCATTGCTTTGTGTAGTAGTTAGTTTAGTTAGTTGGCAAAATTACTACAAATAGAAGTCATAACAAACTAAGTAGTTATGAACTACTATAAATAAAATGTTGTAGCCTTGATGGTTAATTCAATTGAAAAACACTCTTCTTTCTCACTTTTTCTTTCTAATTCTCTTCTTCCTTTTCTTAACACTCTTCTCAACATTCTCTAAACTTCTTCTTCTTCTCTGATTCATACTTGCCGAAAGCAAGTAGAGAAACCAAACTGAGTTGGTTTCTAAAACTCCAACAATTTACTCTTATTAATACTAAATTGAACTAAAAAAAATCTTAGAAGAATGATGAGGAGAAGTATTTTTTTTAATTAGAGAAAAATTATACAATTTAGGTGCATATAGACAAATGATGAGAGTTATTTATAATTATCATAGATAAAACATGTCACTCGATCATTTAGCTCACATCCACAAATCAAAAGCGGACACAAGTATGCCTGATTATATTTTTTAGACAAATTCTCATGTCTATCCATTTTCAATGAGCTAATAAGCTAAGTCATAAAACTAAATAAAAATAACTTGGCATTAGAAAACAATAAATATTCTTAATATGTTATATGAACTTAAACACTTCACCTTATATCAAAAAATATTTGGAAACATTAAATCATATTGTATTATAATTTTTTTTGAATTTTAGTAACTTTTTAAATATTAAGTTGGATTTGAATTTCACAGTAAGAATGTGTGGAGCAAATAAATTAAAATTACATATTATGCCCATAAAAAATTACATGCAATGTTAGGGCCGTAAAGATTCAGTTTGATTTTTAATGAAATCCAATGATCAAACCAAATACAAAGACATGATTTGGTTCACGTCAATTAACTGCAAATTTTATTATAGAAACCGAACAAAATGATAATGAATGGTTTAGTTCAATTTCATAATTTTCCTTTTTTTCATATAAAAAATTACGCAACAATTGAAAGTTTAAAATATATTACATGTGATATTGTTTGTCTATAAAACGAAAAACATTATTATTATTATTTTCATAAAATATAAACTATAAATAAATGAGTAAACAAATTTAGACTTATAACGATTTTTGTTAGTAATATATATAATAATTATATAATTTAGGAAGAATATAACAGATGACCACATATGCAACAATACAATCTATAATTACTAACATATATAACAATACAATTTACAATTAGTAACATATATAATAATTATGTAACATAATTAATAGTAGCATGTATAACATTATAATTCATAATTTGTAACATTATAACACTTAATGATATAGGTTAATTTCAAACTCAATATAATGAAAATTGGATAATAAATTCCAAATCATCAAATACTAGGAAAGTAAGTATGAATATATATAATAATTTAGTAACATGTATAACAAGTAAAATTCATTCAAAGTTTGTAATTTAAGCCATAAATTTAGGAGAAGTATAAATATGTGGTTCGGTTCGAATGCTTCTTAAATTTTCGAATTCATAAATCGAAAAAAAAAATTAAATCAAACATTGTTTTATCATTTAGTTTGTTCAAATCGGTTTTACGATTTAAACTCAATCGCTTAAGCCCATTTTGACATCATTATTTGTAAGAGAAAAAAGATATATACACTGACAATGTATGTGATTTATATATTATTATTGTACCATCTATCATTTGATATTTAGTTGTTTGACTTTCAAAAAATAATAATTCAAATAAATGGTAAATAATGAATTGCATAAATATAAATCTTTAAAATGAGTGCACAAATTTTAAGCTTTATTTGTAATAAAGTATATACATGATAAATTTATGATGGCTACACCAAGAACTTCTTACTCTCTCACGACTTGTTCTACCTCAACTCTTTTTCAATTCCTTTCCTTTGGCGCTGTTCTTTTCTTCTTTTTAAACTCCAAACACCAAAATACATTTTCTCACATCATAACAATAAGTACTTTTTCTGTTTTTTCCAATCTCCTATAATACTAAACAACAACAAACAACAACACACAATGAATAATACAACACAACATTCAACTTCCGAATCTATGCATCAACAAGGTTTTGATTCTCTGCTTTTCGACCACACCAACAACAAACCCGATTCCAAACACTTCGATCTAAAAAAACCTTCACCGTTCAAACTCACCACCACCACTCAAAAGCCCATACCTTCTCACCGGAGATCAGTCTCCGCCGGAGTTCCACTAATCTACTCCGGCGGAGCTTCCACTATATCAACTCCCAGTCCCGCTCTCAAACCAGGTTTAACCACTCGTGGCTCGACCCGACCCGATGTGTTGGGTTCAGGGACCGTCAACTACGGGCGCGGCAGCATAATGCGGCGCGGTGGTGGTTCAAAGATAAGTAGTAATAGTAGTAACAGTGGTGATGATAACCCAGTGGGTGTGGGTGTATCAATGGTGAATCAGCGTGTAATGGTTGGTGGTTATGATCCTGAAGAGGTGAAGAGAGTTGGGAATGAGTTATATAGGAATGGGAATTTTTCAGAGGCGTTGGTTTTGTATGATCGTGCTGTTTCAATGTCGCCGGGGAATGCCGCTTACCGGAGTAACCGAGCGGCGGCGCTTACGGCGTTGGGGAGGTTCGGAGAAGCGGTTAGGGAGTGTGATGAGGCGGTTAAGTTGGATCGTTCTTATGCCAGGGCTCATAAGAGGCTTGCTTCTCTTTATCTTCGGTAAAATTTAAACAAAAAATGTTTTCTTTAATCTTAAGCTTTATCCGTGCCGTCAATGAGTTTTGTATACTGTTACTGCATCATACATCATTTATATTTAATCATTGACTCTTAACAAAAAAAAAAAGTAAACCAAATGATTTAATGATTGCCATTGAATAGATATTAAACTCTATGATTTAATGATTGCCATTAAAATGAGTTTTTGTTGGTTTGATTATGACAAGAGATAATATATGTTTGTGATTGGATTTGTTTTGATGAATCACATGAATGGTTTCATTCTTGTTAGTTTTTAATTTTGTTTTAATTTATTTTGAATTGTTGATTTTTGTAGTAGTGTTGTTTTCCTCTAAGAACATCACATGTGTAGCAACTCATCAATAGAAATATAACATGTGCATACATTTTGTTCTTATTAGAAAACAGGACCAAAAAAACCGAAGTTTTGTCCATTTTGTTAAGGGTATTTATCAATTGTTATCAATTTGGCCTTTGCTTGTGAATCAATTTTCGCCTTACTGAAAATTTTTGCCTTGATGAATCAATTTTCGCCTTACTGAAAACTTGGATTGTGACATAATACAATTGTGTTGTTTGATCATGTATTCCTCTCCACCTAGGAAAAGGATTTTGTTGTTGCTGTTTGCGATTTGAGTATCTCATCATGATTGATCCAAAGCATTTTCATATTAGAATCTAGAACCTGGAATTTGTGTTGGCTGATTCTAGACTGTTGATTTGTAATTTTTGTAGCTTTGGGCAGGTTGAAAACTCCCGGCAACATCTCTTTCTCTCTGGACTGCAGGACGATCAATCTGAAGAGCAGAGACTGAGGTTATTGGAGAAGCATCTGAATCAATGTGTAGATGCGCGAAAGTTTGGTGATTGGAAGAGAGTACTTCGGGAATCGGAGGCAGCAATTGCAGTTGGAGCGGATTTCTCACCTCAGGTAGGCTCTTGACTAATGAGTCTAAAATTTCACATTTCCTAATGAAGTACATGGTTTCCGTTGCCTAACTTGTTAGACTGCTACTTGCAGCTTGTTGCTTGTAAAGCTGAAGCTTATTTAAAACTCTATCAGTTTGAGGATGCTGAATCATGTCTCTCAAACATTCCCAAGTTGGAAGGTTGTCCTCCTGCCTGCACTCAAACCAAGTTCTTTGGTATGATCGGTGAAGCCTATGTGCCCTTTGTCGTCGCACAGGTTGAGATGGCCTTGGGAAGGTAAAATCCTTAGACTAACTGGAAAACTATAAAAAAACAAAGTTGAGTGAGAAATAATGGGTTATTGCAGGTTTGAGAATGCTGTCACAGCAGCAGAAAAGGCTAGCAAGTTAGATTACAGTGATACTGAAGTTGCAAAGATTGTAAATACTGTGAGAATGGTGGCAAGAGCTCGTTCTAGGGGCAATGATCTTTTCAGCTTCGGTAAATTTTCTGAAGCTTGTTCTGCTTATGGAGAAGGCCTGAAATATGACAATGCCAACTATGTTCTATATTGCAATAGAGCTATTTGTTGGTCTAAACTTGGACTATGGGAACAATCTATTCAAGATTGCAACCAAGCTCTCAACATTCAACCAAATTACAACAAGGCCATTTTCCGCAGGGCTGTATCAAATGCAAAGGTGATCTCACTTGCAATGTGCATATG
This sequence comes from Lupinus angustifolius, assembly GCF_001865875.1. NCBI lineage: Eukaryota > Viridiplantae > Streptophyta > Magnoliopsida > Fabales > Fabaceae > Lupinus > Lupinus angustifolius. The sequence goes on from NC_032018.1 coordinate 6,651,263, forward strand.
TGAATGTGTTCATTGTTTTAATGTTCTCGAAGTTGTTCCATTGTTGTAATTTAAGATGCCTCATATTGTTACAGCTTGAAAGATGGGCAGAAGCTGTTAAAGACTACGAGGCTTTGAAAAGCGAACTTCCTCATGACAAAGAAGTCGCCGAATCCCTTCGTCAGGCTCGGCTTGCATTAGAAAAATCTCGCGGAGTGGTATATGGTACCAAGTTCGGAGTTGAAGTTGAAGAAATCTCTGCATTAGATAAATTCAAAGCCGCCATTGCTTCTGCTGGTTATTTCACTACCTTTTTTTGTTAATATCAACTATGTTAGCTCATTATTTTCTTGCTTCATCTATTTATTGCTAAGCAAAATATGAATTTTCAGGTGTTTCAGTAGTTCATTTCAAAGAGGCATCAAATGAACTATGTGAAGAAATGTCTCCATTCATAAATACATTATGTGTTAGATATCCTTCTGTTAAATTTATCAAGGTATGCAATTTAAGTGGCTTTTGTAAACCTTGTTTCTAACCCATCCCTGACATGCGACCCCCAGGTCAATGAATACACTACCCACAAATTTAAATACCTCGTACAGTATTTTTATTCCCCTAAAGGGAACCTCCCATGACTCGAACACATGACCTCAGGGACATATATTCATTGTTTCAATGAGTCGCTACAACTAAGTTATTCATAGGTCCGGGGTCATATATGAGGGTTGGGGTGTTACATTGCTAACATATCCTATCTTCCTAACTTTCTTTAAAATTCAATTGAAGGTGGATGTGGAGGAGTGTCTATCAATAGCAAAAGCTGAAAGCATAAGAATTGTTCCAACTTTTAAAATTTATAAAAATGGTGAGAAGGTGAAGGAAATGATTCGCCCAACCCATCAGATTTTAGAGGATTCAGTGAGAAAAATTATTTAGTCTTTACCTTTTAGAATTCATACTCATTATTTGCATTCATATGGGGGGAAAACCGTAGCAATTGAAGAAGATACTCCAAGAATTTGCACCAAACCATATTTAGTTTTAATTAGGAAAATCAACTTCCCTGTGATACATACAAATGGATACAAATTTTTGTGGTGCTTTTAAGGTGGTATACCTCAGTAGATGTTAGTTCACGTTTGTAGTCATATGTATACCTTTTTCCCAGCATATTTGCTTCCTATTTCGATTTTTTATCAAATCCAAAAGTGATTTTTCCCATCCTCTATGTCTTTATTCTATTGTAGAACTATGTCTAATGGGATTAAGATTCGGTTATTATTGTAAATATATAATTGGGTCTGCTAAACATACAAAGCAGATAGGTTTTGTATATAAATATTATATTGTATTGATTCATTCAGTTCTTCAATGTTTTAACTGCAATCAATTACAAACCTATTATAAATGTAGGGATAGCCTTTTCAAAATATTAGATACCCGAGAGCAATGCAATTATATTACAAAATTTAGTTAGTCCTTAGAGCATTTGATTTGATACTTGCATACCAATTATTTGGTACAGAGAGCATGAAAATACAGATGAGCAAAAAGGTACATAAATATTGTATTGTAACCTTGATATAAAGCTAAATGAAGTCCTATCACACGAAATAGAGTCGAGAAATGCAAACTCCTCCATACAAAATGAACAATGACAAAAGGAAAGAGGACTTGTTTTATTTGCCATGCTATAAGTTCCATAAGCCTTACGGTATTAATAATATCCCATCTATCATGATAATATCTTAATATTCCATATCATAATTATGCAATTCAAGTTATTACAAAGTAAAACTCTTCTTTATATGACTTTCTCTGCAATGAAGGAAAACTCTGAAACTCCATTGTACCCACCTGAGCCACCTGGACAAAACCCCTAACCTATGCTGAAGATCTCCTTTCGCCATAGACTCATGGACAATGAAGTACCACTTCAACCTAGAGAAGATATGGACCTGCTGGCTTCAAATCTAGGACGAATTGAATTGGAAGATGGGAATAGATTGAGGCCTAAAATCATTATAGCTGATAGTGTCTTTGAGGAGTTATGTAACCCTTGGAAGGATGCCCTTGTTGTGAAGCTTATCGATAAAAACTTGGAATTCTTTGCAATGAAGGAACGCCTCAAATTAACTTGGAAATTGTCTAGAACTTTTGACATTTTGTATGTGGATAATGGATTCTACATGGTCAAATTTGAAAGAGCAGTGGACCGTGGAAAAGTCATGGAAGGAGGACCTTGGTTGATTTATGATCATTGTCTTGTAGTAAGCACATGGTCTCCGGAATTTGCTTCACCCCTGGCAAAGGTTAACAAAACGCTGGTGTGGATTAGATTTCCAGGATTAAACTTAATGTACTTTGATCCTACTGTATTGAAGCTGATGGCATCAGCGGTTGGCAAGCCTGTTCGGGTGGATACAAACACGCGCAATGTCGAGAGGGGTTGCTTTGCAAGAGTGTGCGTGGAGATAGACCTTACCCAGTCGGTTATAGGAAAAGTTTGGATGCGTGGTAACTGGTACAAGGTCCAATATGAAGGTCGTCATATGATTTGTGTGGAATGTGGCTGCTATGGACATTATGCACGTGATCGTAAAAAAAAAAAAGAATGACACTGAGTTGCAGAAGGAAAAAGAATTTGATAGAGTAGAAAATAGTGTCGAGGCCAACACTGGATCAGTGATGAGCAAAGGTCAAGTGGCCATGGCGGATTCAGGGAAGCAGAAGGGTGTTGCAGGTGAAAACGATAAGAGGATTGTGGCTATTGAAATTCCGGATAACGGAAACTCAAGAGTTATTGCTGAAAACGTAACTCAAGGGGATAACTTAAATGAAAAGGATCATGGAGAGTGGTTGGTTGTTACTGAGAAAAAAAAAAGGAAAGCAATTGAAGAGTAACCGGTTTTTAGGGAGAGATCCAAGGGGTTATGATAATCCCTTTCAATGGAGTGGTTATAAACAAAAATTAAATGGAATCCCTTTTATTAAGTAAGGAACACGTGGGCATGATGCAGGAGACAATCCAAAAAGAGCAAGGCAAGATGCTACATCAAAGGAGATTTACACCAAGTAGTGGTAATCTTTGCATTAAAGCTCCAATTAATGTAGAAAAATCACCCAGCACCACTCGGGTTCTTCCTTTGGCAAAATCCCAAAATATTGGTATTTTAAATACCCATGCACGTGGAGGGAAGGGAGAGAATATTCCTATGCATGAAATTAAATTCAAAGGGAATGCAGAATTTTCACATGGAAAAAAAACATTATAGCCACGAAAGATAAACAAAAGGCAGGTATGTATTCTATGAAGCATATTAATATGTTAAACTCTATTCAAATTGAAGATCTGGATGGGAGTGGTAAAAATAATATTGCCGAGAATGATCTAGATGTGACCTCTTCGGTTCAATATATGGGTGTAAAGACCTATGGCGATAGTAATATGGAAGTTGTGCCTGAAACCCATTGAATAGAAATGATAGAAGAAGGCGAGGTTGATACTCAAATGCTATTGGGTTCATGATTGTGGTGTTTGGTTTGTCACTAATCTTATATTTTCTTTCTAATGATAGAGTTCAATAATTTTTCAATAATCTCCTGCAACATTCGGGGAGCTGCTAATTAGGGTGGCAATATGGGCCAGCCCGTCCGACCCTTATTATTAAAAGGACTCAAAATGTCAGTCCGTCCCATATTGGCAGGGTTGACCCGTTTTGTTTTTTTTTTCAAAACACACATTAAAGCTTTTAGACAAATAAATAATTCAAACAATTCATAAATGTCTTTTAAAACAAAAAATCACAAACAAAAGACACAATCTCATAATAACATATTGCATTAGTACAAAACTTGAAAATTCTAAACAATAAACTATCATAGTCTTAAACTTTTAGACTCTCAGTTCACAATAGAGCTTATAACTCCTAAATTTTAAAAAGTGTATGAGAACTATTATATTATAAATCAATCATAATAAAATATATATATTACTCAAATTAATTTGAATTCGACTACATTAAAAATATAAATTGAAACTCATTCGAATTCAATTAATTTTCCAAAAGGAATCAAAATCAGTAGTTCTATTTGAGTTTCCAATTTTCCATTTCAATTAATTAAATGTTTAAATTTGATTCAAACACCCCTAATTGTCAGTGAAACTTCACCTTTATCTCATAACAAGTACAATAATTGGATAAGAGTGAAGATAATAGATAACTACATAATGAGATATTAAATGTTCATTTTACAAAGAGAAAGAAGAATTATATGCTTAAGCATCCAAACATAAGTTAAAATTGAAAAAGTTTAATCTTAATTGCAATGAGCAACATGATATAAAAATGAACTTTAATCTTGATATACCATTATTCAACACTTCAAGGCATACTTAGATTATGTTTTTTGGTTTCTAACATTCTGTGTAATCTCAGTGACATTTGTGTAATTTTAGAGTACTGTCTGACGATAAGATTTTGTACAAAAATATAATCTTGATATGAGACAACTTTGACTCATTGGTGTTAAATGTTAAAACTCCAAATTTATTTGTTTTGTAGAGCAAATTGTGAACTTGTGTCATTTATTTATATTTTGTGGTTGTTAAGTGATACTTTTGGATTGATATATGTGTTTTAATTTAGACTTCGAATTTGTTAAAGACTTAAAGTTGTTTGTTTATGTGAATTTTTGAGTAGATTATGAATTATAAATTTGTTAAGTGATACTTTTGGATTAACCGACATGCGATTTAATTACTGAACAACCGGTTAAACTACTGTACCACTATACCAGTATTTTGACCGATTTGATAACATGTACGGTTTACCACATTCAGGTGCCCAAATACAAAATGCATGAGGTAGGGGAGAAGATGCATAATGGAGAGCTTTTCCCATTTAAATGTTATTTCCCCATAATTTTTCAAATACACCATGAAAAGTAAAAGGAGGTAAAGTAACTTTAAATTTAAGTTTTATTCTTCCGCATGAAAAAAGGAATAAATCAATTAATCAAATTGGAGAAGGCTTCAAAAAGTATTTTTTTAGAAGTTAAACTTCCATTTGCCTATATTTATTTTTCTTCATTACCATCATTTGCATTTCAATCAAGCATGAATCTTAATGTTGGCCTGTCGGGTCAGCCCGACCCGTCTAAAAAACGGGTTGAATACGGGCTTTTGGGCTAAAACCCTCAGCACGGCCCGCTAAAAACACCTATCCGAACGGGCTGGCCCGTCGGGCCAAGCCCATTTTGCCATCCCCACTGCTAATAAAGAATCTAAGAGAGTATTAAGGGAGATGATTTCTAGATATCAACCTACTATCTTTGCTGTCTACGAAACTCACATCCCTTTTGATAAAGTTAGAATGTTTTGGTCTAAGCTTGGTTATCAACCAATTGCTATTGAGGAAGCTAGAAGTCATTCTGGTGGTATTTGGATTTTAGCTACTCAGTGTTGCTTCTCCTTCCACATTATTTTTCAGTTCCATCAAGCAGTGTCAATCAAGGTTTTTTTGCGTGACAAGAGTTGGATTTTTTCAGTTGTTTATGCTAGCCCAATTCCTACATCAAGAGTTTTACTTTGGAATCATCTAATGCACATTAGAAATCTCATAGGTGAGCCGTGGTTAGTTATTGGGGATTTTAATGAGATTATTTTTCCATTGGAGGTTAATGTTGGATAAATTCCTTCTCCATCCGAAATCCATAGAGTAAATGCGGAAGTCCTTATGACCATGACTTTGTTCCCACACAACCTAATGTGCATGCCCATACATACACCCGAATGGAACATCCATGGTCCAGACCGAATAAACCCCAAATGAGTTCATGGTGAAGATGAAGAACATACCTTGTTGAGCCATTTCCGGAATCTCGAAGGTATGAGGGTGCGAGTCTTCCAGATGATAGAGCGCCAAATGGTTTTCCTTTAGTTCTCTCTAGAGAGGAATGAGAGAGTGTGCCTTAGTTTCTGAAAAGTGTTTTGTTTGGTGTGTTGGAGGAGAGACCTTATCCTCATGCCTTATGAGCCTTATGGATGGGTGGATAGTGTTATCCTATCCTGGATAACACTATTCTCATCCTATCTTATTCTCCTTAACCTTTACACTTGAAAACCTGTTGCTCTACAAATGGGGACCATAACCCATAAAAGTAACCTTATAGTGGTTACTACTTTAGTTGCAATAATTCTGATTCAGTCCCTTCATCAAATCAGAAATTGCCTGAAGGTATCTACACTTATCATTATTTCATGACACATATGCCCTTAGCCACCAA
>NC_032018.1:6657632-6723105 GCF_001865875.1 Lupinus angustifolius
TGGTATGTCCAAATCAAGATACCTAGTGCGCCATCAATCTCAAGTCTTTGGACAGTGATATCAACTGTAAGTGGTACTCTTGTTGTAATGATCAAACATTCATAATAAGGCATGTCAACTGACGAATCCTTCTTTGGATTGATTCATCAGTCACATGTATAAAACTTTAGAATTATGACATGTTTATCATCACAGGTGTGTATGATCTTCGGCCAAATATTAACTTTCCTTTGGGCCAGCTAATATCCGCATGAATGACCATACACACTTACATCCATTATTCCTCATGAGTTATATCCATGAAAGAGGTCACTTTGGCGACGTTTCACTTCATTTGGCTCATTAAAAATAACAGACAGCCTTAATGGACATACAAATAACAATTAAAATCAATGCACAAAGATACTGAAGTCCAAAAAATAATAAAATAAATTTTTTTTTTCGCCCGGGTGAGCCAAATCTTGCTTGAGCCCTATTTAAGGCGATTTGCCTCTGTTTCCTCTCGCTTGAGCTAGCCACTCTCGCTTGAGCGAGAGCACTGCAACAGAATATGAAAAATGCGATTTCTTTATCGCGATTCTTCGAAAATCAGCCAAAATTTTCAACAACAAACAACAGAAAACAACATTCAATCATTTCAAATCGTTTTGTTTCATATTGAAAAGCATAAGTATTTTCATAATCGATTCATAACAGAAACAAAACACCAAAACCCTAAATCAAACCAGATTTGGGGAAGAACATGAAAACCTAATTTCACCCATGAATCAATTTGGGGTGGCTCTGATACCACTTGTGGGAGAAATTCCTTCTCCATCCGATAAATTCCTTCTCCATCCAAAATCCATAGAGTGAATGTGGAAGTCCTTATGACCATGGATTTGTTCCCACACAACCTAATGTGTATGCCCATACATACACCCGAATGGAACATCCATGGTCCAGACCGAATAAACACTAAATGAGTTCATGGTGAAGATGAAGAATATACCTTGTTGAGCCATTTCCGGGATCTCGAAGGTATGAGGGTGCGATGATCTTCCAGATGATAGAGTGCCGAATGGTTTTCCTTTAGTTCTCTCTAGAGGGGAATGAGAGAGTGTGCCTTAGTTTCTGAAAAGTGTTTTGTTTGGTGTGTTGGAGGAGAGACCTTATCCTCATGCCTTATTGGATAGTGTTATCCTATCCTGGATAACACTATTCTCATCCTACCTTATTCTCCTCCACCTTTACACTTGAAAACCTGTTGCTCTACAAATGGGGACCATAACCCATAAAAGTAACCCCGTAGTGGTTACTACTTTAGTTGCAATAATTCTGATTCAGTCCCTTCATCAAATCAGAAATTGCCTGAAGGTATCTACACTTATTATTATTTCATGACACATATGCCCTTAGCCACCAAATTAATTACTTAAGATCATTTTATATTTTGGCTAATTACATAATGGCCATAACACAATTATAGAATTATATTTGTGACCCATAAATTGTCAGAAATTCCAACAGTTAAGGGATAGAAATTCCATCTTGCTTATGCTAATGCATTTGCAGATGTTATATCCAGATGTAATCTACTTGATCTTGGTTCCATTGGTGGTAAATTCACTTGGGTGCGTAATTGCCTAGGAGGTAGACAAATTTTTAAAAGGTTGGATTGAGGTTTAGGGGATACTGGTTGGAGGATTTGTTTCAAGGATGCTACGGTTGAGCACTTGTGTTGTATTTACTATTATCACAACCCTATTCTTTTACGATGTGGTATTTGGCATGTTACTATTGGTATGCGCCCTTTCCAATTTGAGGCATCTTGGATGAGTCACCCTGATTACTTCAACATTGTTGATAACTCTTGGCATAGTGATAGGCACAGTTTCATGGCTAAGTAAAATGCTTTGAAGAATGCTTATTTGGAGTTTAACAAATATGTCTTTGGTAATGTTTTCACAAAAAAAGAGTTTGCTTCAAGCAAGAATCTTAGGTGATCAGAAAGAGATGGAAAATGTGGCTACTTTTAGTCTTTTGCGGTTAGAAAAAACTATTGTGATGTTAGGCAAGAAGAATGAATATTGTGATGTTAGGCAAGCTAGTTTGGAGCATGTTGAATAACCAAAATAAACTTTGGGTTCGCCTTCTTCTGCATGAATATGTTAGTAACCAAAATTTGTTGAACCTTCGAGTTAAGAATGGGGATTCTATTATTTGGAGATCTATTATGCATCCGGTTGGTGCTTTACATGATGGCTATGAAGTTCAGATGGGGAATGGTAATGTCTCTTTCTGGTATGACAAATGGACGCCATTGGGTCCCTTATGTGAATAAGTTCCGTTTGTAGACATCCAAAATTATAATCTCAAATTCAAAGATGTATTTGATGAGCAGGGATGGCATCTCTAGAGACTTAGGACTCCTATGATTCCTCAGCAGGTTTATGATTCTATTCAATCTCTTCCTCTTGTTCTTTCAAATTCTATTAGTGATGAATTAATCTGGAAGAGGGAAATTACTGGCATTTATTCAGTTAAGGCAGGTTATCATTGGCTTCTAGATCGGTATTTGGACGATAAAAATGGGAAGGAGTGGGCTTGGATCTGGAAAACTCAAGTGCCAGAAAAATCCGATTCTTTCTTTGGAAAATTTGGCATTGTGCTCTTCCTTGTAACACAATGAGCTTTCACATGGGTATCTCTCAAATGACTAACTATAATTGTTGTATTGATTTTATTGAAGATATTTGTCATTGTCTCAGGGATTGCCTTAGAGCTTCTACAATATGGCTTATTCTCCCAGTGTCACAAGCTTCAGATTTCTTTGATTTAAGTATGCATGACTGGATAAATTTTTTTGGAAAAAGTTCTGAATTTCTTATAGCTCTTTGGTTTATTTGGAGGAGACGTAATGCTCTAGTGATGGCTAATGAGGACTGGATTCAATATTGTGTCAGGATATACATATCAGAGCTTGTTAGGGATGTCAAGAGGTCTTATTCTACTACTAATCAAGATTTGGCAAGGGTTCCAAAATATGTTACTTGGTCCCCCCTCCAACTGGACAAGTTAAACTTAACATAGATGACAGTAGCTTGGGAAATCCTGGTAGAACTGGCTTTGGGGGTCTCATTCGTTGTGATAAGGGCAACTGGATCACTGGATTCTCAGGTTTTGTTGGTATCTCTACAAATATGTATGGGGAGCTTAAAGCTATTTTCCATGGCCTTGATCATGCTTGGAACAAATGTTTTCGAAACGTTATTTGTCATTCAGACTCTCTTCAGGCAATTTCTCTAGTTATAAATGATATTCCTCATTTCCATACTTATGCCACTATAACAGCAGCAATAAAGGACCTTTTGAGTATAGACTGAAATGTTTGTTTGGAACACTCGGTTTGTGAGACTAACTACCAAGCCGATTTCATGGCCAAACTTGGAGCTCATGAAGACTTTGGATGGAGAGTTTGGGATCTTCCACCAGACGACATATCACCTCTTCTTGGTAATGACCAGTTGGGTCATTATTACATAAGATTGTAATCTGTTGTTTTGTTTTTCCTTCTTCAGTTGTATTAAAAAAATATTCCATATCACATAACACTATTTTGTGAACCATCATCAGTAACTTCAAACCAATCCACAGTGTTGGTGAACAAGGTCTTGGGATTATTTGTGTTGAGCTTCACGAAAATTTACGTGAATAGTGTAGTTTGACTACACTATCACACTATTAGTGTAAGTTTTTTGGAAATTATAAGATTAGTGTAATTTTAATGGAAATTGTGTATGCTACCCACGATTTATGGGAAGTCGTGGACCAAGAACGCGAGTCCTGAGGGAAGTTGTGCCTCTTATGCACAAGTTCCACTTTATTTTTTTAAAGTCATATTCTTTAAACATGATTTTTAAAAGACGTGTTCCTTTAACATGATTTCCATTGTAAATTAATATTAAAATTACTCTATAGTCTAGTGTTTATTGTTTTATATGTTAAGCTAGAGGTGCATGGTTCAACACTCACTCATTGGTTATTTTGTTGTTTTTTATAAACATATATTATTGTGATAATAAAGTATCTCCTCACATAAAACGATCTCCTCCTGCCAATGAAATCATAACATTTGTTCAATTTCATCATTTTCTATAAAAAATATTTTTAAAACTAAACAAAATAGTACAAATGTCATAATTTTACTAGTTGAAGGAGATAAATTATCTCATGATATGAGAAAATACATTATTCCCTATTATTGTACAATGACTCTAATACAATGTGATCAGGAGTTTAAAATTAATTACATTGTCAAGGTATACATATTAAATCTTATGATTAGATTACATTAACCATATCATTATTTGTAAAGCATTAACCATATCATTATTTGTAAAGCATTAACCACTAGACTAAAGATCATTTTTAAATAGCACGATTTTAAAAAATAAAGTGGAACTTGTGCATGGGAAGCACGACTTCCCTCGGGACTCGTATTCATGGTCCCCGACTTCCGTTAAATCGTAGATAGCATACACGATTTTCATTAAAGTTACACTAATCTTGTAATTTCTGAGAGCTTTATATATATTCTAGAAAGTTAGACATATGCATATTACATAGACTAATGTTTTAGTCTTACATTTAAAAAAAATAGATTCTTAGGCGGGAAAAAAGACTTTTGGAGATGCAGGGGATCAAACCATGTATCTCCCCCCATGCAAAGTGGGCACTACCATTTGAGCTACATCCCCAAGTTTGAGAAAAAGAATTCAAGACCATATCTAATATGTATGAGATTGAGTCAAGAGTATATCTGGTCACATGGACCTAAGAAACACGACTTTTAAACATCATTTTTAAAGAGCACGACTATAAAAAATAAAGTGGAACTTGTACATGGGAAATACGACTTCCTCAGGACTAGCATTCCTGTTCCATGACTTCCCTTAAATCGTAGATAACATACATGATTTTCATTAAAGTTACACTAATCTTGTAATTTATGAGAGCTTTATATATATTCTAGAAAGTTAGACATATGCATATTACATAGACTAAAGTTTTAGTCTTACATTTAAAAAAAATAGATTCTTAGGCGGGAAAAAAGACTTTTGGAGATGCAGGGGATCAAACCATGTATCTCCCCCCATGCAAAGTGGGCACTACCATTTGAGCTACATCCCCAAGTTTGAGAAAAAGAATTCAAGACCATATCTAATATGTATGAGATTGAGTCAAGAGTATATCTGGTCACATGGACCTAAGAAACACGACTTTTAAACATCATTTTTAAAGAGCACGACTATAAAAAATAAAGTGGAACTTGTACATGGGAAATACGACTTCCCCAGGACTAGCATTCCTGTTCCATGACTTCCCTTAAATCGTAGATAACATACATGATTTTTGTTAAAGTTGCACTAATCCTGTAATTTCCAAAAAAATTATATTACACGCGTGATAGTATAATCAAACAACACTATCCACGTAATTTTCCTAAAGTTTCATATATATTCTAGAAAGTTAGACATGTGCAAATTACATAAACACTAATGTTTTAGTTTTACATTTTTAAAAATAGTTTTTTAGGTGGACAAACATTAGACTTTTGGAGATGTAGGGGATCGACCCTGTACCTCCCGCATGCAAAGTAGGTGCTCTACCATTTGAGCTACATCCCCAAGTTTGAGAAAATGAATTCACGAACATCTCTAATAAGTATGAGATTGAGTCAAGAGTATATCTTTGGTCACGTGGACCTAGGAAAGACATCTCATCACCGTTGCAATTTAAGGAACACGACTTTTAAAAATAATGTTAAAGAGCACGACTTTAAAAAATAAAGTGGAACTTGTGCATGAGAAACATGACTTCCCACTGGATTCGTATTCCTGGTCTACGACTTTCCTTAAATCATAAATATCATACACGATTTTCATTAAAATTACACTAATTCTGTAATTTCTAAAAACGTTACACTAGACGTGTAATAATGTAGTTAAAATACACTATCCACGTGAATTTTCCGAGTGTTTCATATATATTCTAGAAAGTTAGACATATGCAAAGTACTGAGACACTAATGTTTTAGTTTTACATTTTAAAAACTAAATTTTTTTTCTAGAAAGTTAGACATCCCATAACCGTTGCATTTTAAGGAACACGACTTTCAAAAATCATGTTTAAAGAGCACAACTTTAAAAAATAAAGTGGAACTTGTGCATGAGACTCGTATTCATGGTTCACGACTTCCCTTAAATCATAGATATCATACACAATTTTCATTAAAATTACACTAATCTTGTAATTTCTGAAAAAATTACACTAGACGTGTGATAGTGTAGTCAAATACAATATCCACGTAAATTTATCGAAAGCTTCATATATATTATAGAAAGTTAGACATATACAAAGTACAAGGACCTCCCGCATGCAAAGCGGGCGCTCTACCATTTGAGCTACATCCCCATGATTGAGAGAGGGAATTCAAGGCCATCTTTAATAGTCATGAGTATATCTTTGGTCACATGGACCTAGGAAAGACATCCTATCACCATTGCAGTTTAAGGAACACAATTTTTAAAAATCATGTTTAAAGAGCACGACTTTAAAAAATAAAATGGAACTTGTGGATGGGAAACATCACTTCCCCGAGGACTTGCATTCCTGGTCCACGACTTCCCTTAAATCGTAGATAGCATACACATTTTTCATTAAAATTACACTAATCTTGTAATTTCCAAAAACATTACAGTAGACGTGTGATAGTATAGTCAAAATACATTATCCACATAAATTTTCCGAGAGCTTCATATATATTATAGAAAGTTGGGCAAAACACTTCTGGAAATGCAGGGGATCAAACCCTGTACCTCCCGCATGCAAAGCGGGCACTCTACCATTTGAGCTACATCCTCAAGTTTGAGAAAGGCAATTCAAGATCATCTCTAATACTAATAACATTGAATCATGAGTATATCATTGATCACATGGACCTTGGAATGACATCCCATCATCGTTGCAGTTCCCAAACATGGGGGCTAACAAGCCCTTTTAGTCTATTAGGTATTTTCTATTTGGACGGATTATGTTACATACTTACATCCTTATTTTGGGACGCATCATGGCCAAATACAGAGTAAAAAGTAACTTATTCATGCAATCATCTATTATGTCTGGCTAGCTGGCCTACCTAGATAAATGACGACAATGACATGACGTGGTCTAGTGAGCAAATTACGAGAACGCAGACACTATAAGAATGTCATACAACTTGAATAACACAGATCTCTCTTATATGATTATCACGCTACTTGAACATTGCAAACCCCTACAACATAGTTGAACACGTTGTTCTGGAACTTGAGCTATACTCTACCATGTGGCAAAAGACAGAGTCACTATCACAGTTAGGGCACGACAAAACGAACCATTATGAATAAAGCACTATACCAGTCCAACATTGATAAAACATTGAAAATAATTAATAACTTGTGTACTGGTATTCAGTCGGAAGCGAACAATCATTAAAGGCGTGATTTTTCTTATTTCTAGGCTTCGAGTTACCATATCTCCAACACTGCAACTCCAATTGACCATGACGAGAACGAGTAGTCTTAGCAGAAACACATATGAGATGCAAGAAAGGATGAGGTAGCAAAGAAGAAGAAAGGAAAAGGCAGCATAAGGGAACTAAGAGGCAACACAAAGGTTGAAAGGAAGGTAATACTCATAGAGAATAAAGAAAGAAACCATAAAATATAAATGAGTCAATTTACTAAAAGTGCTTATATTTTTATTTTAGCAAATAGGTTACATATTTTTAGTTTTAAAATAGGAATAGGTGTACAAACTAAAATGGATCATAAAACCAACTAGCATATTGATTAAGTATATTTCCCGGTGTACCAGTGTACCATGTATTTAATGAGTAGCGTATACTAACAAGATGTTGATTTAGTGATATAAGATTTTGTTAGATTTTTATAATGACTAAAAGATTAAAAATTTGATTCAAGAGAATGACAGAGAACTAAATGCATACTGCCTATATAAATGTGACTTTTCCTGACAGTGGGAAATGATTCATAATGCATAATTGTTCTTGGTGGCTAATTAAATGACTCTAGAATTGTTTGCTTATATTTTAATATAAAAATATACACCCCCACTTAAAATTAATAGAACTCAAATCAGATCTGAATTAATGCATGTGTAACTTCTTTCATATTGTCACAAACAAAGAGAATGTGGCAGAACAGATTGCAAAGGTGATTAAGACACACACACGCACACACGCTTCCAATTTTTCAAGTCAAAATACCATGTATTATCTATGTATCAATCTTCAATTATTCTTGAAGCGGAAGAATCAACCTTCAATAAAGCAGTATCTCCATATAAAGTTGTAGCATTTCATTGGAACAGGAAATACACACCATAAGCAATCTTCATCAGTCAATCCCCCACATACAGGAGGAAAGACTTAGGAATGAAACAAGCCATTTCCAGATACCACACAAATAAAAACAGACAACAATATATAGTACAAATGAAGTTTCCCTTTCCCCTGTTGGGAACTGGGAAGTGTGGCCAATCAACAAGAAACAATGAGAAAGAAGAAACAACAGAATCCTATCTTTAGTTAATACACAGATGGGTAATCAACCCTCCCGTTTAATTCCGGAACACATGCATCAAATCCTAAGGGAGGTCCTACCAGCCATCACTGCAAAAAACGTAAATATATGAACAAGTTAAAGCAACCAAACATAACTAAAACTAAAGGTCGAAAGCTACCGAGTAAGAAAGAATTACCCACCTCTGCATCTTCACCTCCACCAAGCTTGGCAATGCCATTCACCTTATGGGCATCTTCTGTAACAGCAGGCGATAAAAATGTAGCAAACAATTATAGGAAAGAAGAGTATAAAAGGAAATAACTTCATACAATAAATGCAAAAACAAGATGAACGACTTCACCAATTAATACTAGTTATGCTATCATAAAAGACATATGTTTAGCATAAATCAAGCTATTGCAGTGACTTCAACTATAACTTAGCATCATAAAATATCATATCAAACCCATCAGTATTATCCTTGTTGTACATGACATGTTGCCCAAGTCACACTCAAAACACCTATCTGATCTCTTGTTACACATCTTAATGGACATTTATAAAATATTTTATATGAAAAATAAACCTATAGTAATAATAAACCACATTTTCCTATAAATCTTCACGAATAATTACCTCCATCTTCTGGGATGTCAGATGTCCACAAGGTAAGGTTGTCCCTGAGAAGTTGCATGATCAAGGTGCTATCTTTGTAAGAATCCTCATTCAAGGTGTCAAGCTCTGAAATAGCTTCATCAAAAGCTTGCTTTGCAAGATGACAGGCCCTGGAAAAAGGGAAATACAATCTCCCACCATAGGTACGAATATACCAATCTAAAATCATGATTTGAAATGCAAACAAAACCTACAAACCTCTCTGGTGAATTCAAGATCTCATAATAAAAAACTGAGAAATTTAATGCCAGACCCAATCAGATGAGGTGGGTGGGGGGTAATTCAGCCTTGGCTGTAGTGGTAGCAGCCTGCAATAAACAAAACAAAATAACTTTTGTATGAGATGCATATTACTAGCTAGTGATTGTCAGATGTCAACAGTAAAGAAGTTTAGGACATGCAACACATATTTTTAATAAACCCAGCAAATAACCATCTATAAGTTAGAAACGGGTATAAATGTTATATAAACTGAAACCTCAAGCTATAAGAATATATAATTTCACCTCATATGCTTTCATTGATTGATTAGAAGCCTCCTTCTTCTCATTGCCTGACTTAAATTCAGCAAGATAACGATAATAATCACCTTTCCTGCATTCAAAAAATTTGAACATATCATAGTCATCTTGCACAAATAAAAAAAAACAAATCTATACTAGAGAATGAGACACAAATGCTCACATCTTATAATAAAACACAGTTGATTCACCAGCTGTAGCTGAAGGTATAAGGTGTTCATCAATCACTTTCATAACATCATTACAGATGTTTGCAAGCTCAGACTCAACCTTGTTCCTATACTCCTTAATTCGTTTCGCATTTATTTCATTTCCCTTTGTTTCCTCCTTTTGCTCTATGGAAGACATGATCCTCCATGAGGCTCTGCGAGCACCAATCACATTCTTATAACCGACAGAAAGCAAATTCCCCTCTTCAACTGTTAGCTCAACATCAAGATTAGCAACGTTTTTCATTGAATCCACCATCTCTGCCACAAATTAGACAAAACACATTGATTTAACAATAACTAATAGATCTTCATTGGTGACAAAGAACCTTTCAAGGACCTATCTCACATGCTCATAATCTTTCAAGGATTAAATTGATAGTTTACTGTATTTTTGTTAAGCATCGATAGTTTACTCTCATCAATGAAAAATACTTGAACATGCTTAAGTAACTTGCCATGACTTCAACCTGCAGCACCAAAGTTTGAAGAATTCACATGCCCACTACTTATACTTAAATGCATTTTTCAAGATTTTTCCAATAAAGCAAAAACACAGAAAATGGGTAAAAATTTAAAAAGAAATGAAAAGCAGAAATGGAATAATATATTCCTCTCACAGGGTTCTAAGCCCTAAATTACCAACCCTAACAGATCCAACTCCTTTGCTCTATTTGCATGGAAAGTGACAGTAAATAGTAAACAATAGACCAAATTTGGTGAAAAATTTAAATTTTTACACTATGAATTATCTAAAATCGATGAAAATTGCATAAATTTACTCAAAACAACTTGAAAGAAGTAATCGCGAAATCACGTGTCCGAAAAATCAAACAAATCTACATGCACGTGAAAAATTACATACGAGGAAGAAACCAAACCTTCGTATCGCTCGGCCTGCTCCGCAAGCTTGGCGATGTAGACAAAGGTCTCGCGTTCCTTGGAGGAAGCCATTACCATTCTCCTCAAAATTAGGGTTTTCGAATTCTCAATTTTTTTCTCTCTCTCTCTCTCACTGAGATTCTTTTTGGTCGAGGTTCTGTTGAAACTTGAAAAGGTAGTGGTAGGTGGAATGTCGAAAGTACCCCTACGTGTTCTTTATTTTATCCTTTTTGTCCCTTTGTGTTGAATGTTGATGCTCATTGACTAAAGACTCGATGAATATGGTTGGTGTGAAAGAAGAGCCTAACTGGATTTGTAGCTAATCAATGAATCCCACGTGTCATATAAAATCTTCAATTACATGTTTTGGCCTATCACAAATCGCATCATCATGTGAATAAATTAATATGTATTGTGTGTGGACAGACATGTTGTTGAACTTGCGTTTTGTCTTGTTTTGAGGGTGAGTGTTGTGTTTCCATTTTGGAAAAACATGCTTTCTTTCCTTTGAATTGGCATGTTTTTTATCCAAAACTACATTTTCATTGAAAATAGTTTCACCTATAGTCTTACTCTCTTACATAATCAATAGAATACATCCTAATACATTAGAAATAGAAAATAAAATATCAATCTTTCCAATTAACTAAAATACGATATATGATATATTTAATTATTTTCTATAAAAATATTTTTAAAAATTAAAAGAATAATAAATATCATAATTTTAGTAGTTGAAGGATATAATTTATTCATTAATATGATGAAATATTTTATTATCTTAAAAAAAACACAATAAATTTTTGATAGACTTGTTTTTTTAATGTGATAATAAATAAGAACAAATATTAGTTTATTTAGAACCTTAATAAAGTATTTAGAAGAAAATATTTCATCGTTTCAGAAGATAATTATTTTATTTCTTTAAATTCACTTATTGTTTTACATGTATCTTATTTTGTTTTATAATATATATTAAAATGAAAACTTCTAAAAGAAAAAAACACATGTCAAATATTGAATGAATTCAAGGAGATAAGTTATCTCTTAATATGAAAAGATCATTTATTCTCTGAAGTATTAATGATTGTCCTTTACATTTATCTTTATTTAACATTTTTTAATTTGTATAATAATGGAAAAGTTAATAGTTAAAGAGAGATAAAATAGATACTAGAAAAATACAATAAATTTAGTGTAATTCAATATTCTTATTAAGAACATGTGTTTTAATGGAACATTCGAATGAGAATGAACGAGAGACTTTTTTATTTATCATTTTCTTCATGGGGATGTTAAGAAATATTCTAAAATCATTGTTCAAGATGGCAACATTATCTTAAAAATGAGGAAAATATCTTATATCTCACACTTTGTATCACTTTAAGTGTCAAAGCTCAAATTGGTCACACAAAAGTTAAATATTTAAAACCTTAATAATAGTTTTATATTTATCTTTTAGCTCTCATCATTACAGACTTACATTTTTTTTCCTTCAAACTTGTTCTCTCACTTACAATACTTCACCTTGCCCTACTTTGGTTGTCGTATTACCTTGCCCTCCTCTGATTTTCATTTCATATATGTTGATGTTCTACGAACATCTTGTTAATTTCCTTTCTTTCTTACCTTAAGTCTCAAGGAACTATGACTTACTTTCTTTATTTATTATTTCAGTTACTTTAAGTTTGTAGCTTATTGAGCTTTTTCCCTTCTCTTTTGGTTTTTGGCTTATTCTTCTTCAGCCCACTTTCTCTTCTTTTTTTGTTGTTGCAATATTTCTATTAATAGTTGGTAGATTAGTTTAGTTAGTTAACAACTTTCTAATTCAATTCTATTTTCTCTCTCAAGCATTCTCTCTGTAAGTTTCTGTTGCATTCTCTTTCTTCCGCTGTGCATTCTCTCTAAGATGGTATTAGAGCATTCAATGCTCTGGTTCCTCTACCCAAACTCTCCTCTCCCTTTTCTCCTTGACTCGACGAACCTCTCTTTCGATGGAAGCAATTATCACTCTTGGGCTCGAGCTATGGAGCTTTCACTGGATTCCAAGAACAAGTTGAAGTTCATCACTAGAACCTTGAAGCAACCACCACCAGGTGACCCTCTACACGATTTATGGAAAAGATGTAACAATATGGTGCTCTCATGGATACAACGTTCAATGGAGGAATCAATTGTCAAGTCTATCTTATGGATCGATTCAGTTGCTGCGGTTTGGAAGGATCTCCAAGATAGGTTCTCCCAAGATGATATGTTCAGAATTTCAGAGTTGCTCTATGAATTTTATTACCTGAATCAAGGTAATCTCACAATATCCGAATATTTTAGTGAGTTAAAGAGTCTTTGAGAAGAAATTGAAACTTTCATGCCAATTCATAACTGTACATGCTCCATCCCATGCACTTGTGGAGTAATTCCCCTAGTAAAAGGCGATAAAGAACAAAGTTATGTAATCAGATTTTTAAAGGGCCTGAATAAGCAATATGCTCAAGTCAGATCTTAGATAATGATTCTTGATCCCTTGCCTAATATTAGTATGGATCTCTCTCTATTAAGTCAAGAAGATAGACAATTCAATATTCCAACCCTCCTTGATCCAGAACCTCAAAATAGGGCCTTAACCCTTAGCACCAGACAAGAAACTTACAAGACCCCAAGCAACAATACCAGCAATAACCCAGGAAGAGGAAGCAACACATATAGAGGAAACAAACCTAGATTCAATAGTGGAGGCAGAAATCAAGGGAACAAATTCTGCCCCCATTGCCAAAGAACTAACCACACCATTGACACCTATTTTATTAAGCATGGATATCCCCCTGGATACTAGAACAAAAAATCCACTACGATGGCAAATCATGCAATTGGCTTCCCCTTGGACCAAGGTAGTGAAGGCAATCAATTACAGCCACCTAAATCAAGAACCAGCAAAGTGTTCATAGATGAGCAAGTTTAGAGTATTCTGGACCTGATGCATAATGCAATGACAGGAGATCACACTATTAACTCTTCCATTCAAACCAAGATTATCCCTGCCTCACTAGGTAATATCAAATCTTGTTGGATCATGGACACAAGTGCTACAGACCATATTACCAATGATATACACAAATTTCAAAACTATAAGTCTATAGCACCCATACCCATCTCCCTGCCTAATGGTGACAAAGTGTCTACCTGCATTTCATGAACTGTTTTCCTCACTCCAACTTTAAGATTAACATATGTTTTGTTTGTTCCACAATTTCATATTAACTTGCTTTCAGTGAATAAGATAATGCACACTCTCCACTGCCATTTCATTTCCTCTTACCATAAATGTTTAATTTTGCAGAACCATACCAAGAGGATGATTGGTTCAGCTAGACCACATCAAGGGCTCTTCTTGATAGATTTACACAATTTTAGGCATTTTATAGGACATTACTCTACTACTATTGATTTTGTTAAATAAAATAATGACAATTGCTTATGGCATCTTAGACTTGGACATACTCCTCCTCATGTTTTGATTCAACTTAAAAACATTTCCCCTTATATTCATACTGCTCATGATATTACTCTTTTCCATGTTTGCCACATAGCTAAACAAAGAAGGTTACCTTTTAATATATGCACATATCTTACCTCACATTGTTTTGACATTTTGCATGCTGATATTTAGGGCCCATATTGTGTGCCATCTATATATGGTCACAAGTACTTCCTCACTCTTGTTGATGATCACACAAGATTCACCTGGATCATTCTTCTAAAATCCAAGGCAGAGACTAGGTCTCACTTAATTTGTTTCATCTCCTATATAGAAACTCAGTTTAATAAGAAGCTTAAATGTCTCAAGAGTGACAATGGAGTAGAGTTTTTTATGCATGATTACCTAAATAAAAAGGGTGTCATCCATCAAAGAATTTGTGTTGAGACACCCCAACAAAATGAGATTGTTGAAAGAAAACATCAATACATCCTCATTGTAGCAAGAGCTATCTTCTTTCAATCACACCCACCCTCAAAGCTTTGGAATTTTTCCGTTCAACATGTCATTCACATTATCAATAGGTTGCCCTCACCCTTACTAAGCCAATAGAGCCCCTATCAGTACCTCTATAAAACTCTACCCTATACGGATCATCTCATAGTGTTTGGATGCTTAGCATATGCAACTACCATACTATCCCATAGAACTAAATTTCAATCTAGGGCTACTTGTCTTTATTGGTTATAGAGAAGAAACCAAAGGATATGTTCTATACAACCTTCAGTCTCACATTATCTTCATTTCCAAGAACATAATTTTTATGAAAACCATTTCCCTTTCTAATATCATCCTGACCCTGACCTCAAAACCAATTCCATCTACAAACCTATTCCTCCATCTCCTGATATCCATATCATTGATCCCATTGATAACCACTCTACTACTTTACAAGATTTCCAACCCCTGTCCCAAAAACTAACCCAATTCATCTCCTCCACAACCCATTCATCACCCAACTAGATAGTCCACTACAATTAGGAACCCTTCATCCCACCTTTAATATTATCATTACAATCTTCCACATCCACTCTTCAACAACCAGATCCCTCCACATGTATTCTCTATCCCTTATCTTCTTATCTCAGTTATGCTAATTGTGCTTCTTCATACAAGAACTTTTGTGTTGTTTTGTCAAGTACTCCTAAGCCATCCACCTACAAACAAGCTTCCTCCATTCCTTTTTGGCAAGAGGCCATGAACCAAGAATTTCAAGCTCTTCAACTTAACAACACCTGGTCAATTGTTCCCCTACTTGACAACAACGTCCCTATTTGCTGCGAATGGGTCTACAAAGTGAAATATCTTGCAGATGGAACCCTAGACATATACAAAGCAATGTTGGTGGCCAAGGGATTCAATCAATCAAATGGAAGGGGTAGACTACTTTGACACATTTTCTCTATTGTCAAGATCACTACAATCAGGGTCATCTTAGCCTTGGCTATTGCCAAATCTTGGTTCCTTGACAACTTGACATCAACAATTCTTTTCTTCATGGATATCTATATGAAGAAGTTTATATGCAACCCCCTCTAGGTCTTCTTCCTCCTACATCCTCTCTGGTTTGCAAGTTTCACAAATCACTTTATGGACTTAAGTAGGCAAGCAGAGAATGACATACAACACTGTCCAACAAACTCATCTCCTTGGGATTCATTCACTCATCTACAGACCATGCTCTCTTCACCAAAAACTTACAAAACTCCTTCATTGTCATATTGGTTTATGTAGATGATATGGTTCTCATTGGCAACAATCTCGCAGAAATCAAACAAGTCAAGCATATTCTCGACATTACCTACAAAATCAAAAACTTAGGCCAATTAAGATACTTCTTAGGCCTTGAAATTGCAAGGTCTGCAAAGGGTATTCATCTCAACAAAAGAAAGTACACATTATCCTTACTTGAAGACTCAGGCACTTTAACCTTCAAGCCTGCCAAAACACCTTCAGATCCATCCATCAAACTTCACATGAACCAAGCACTCCACTCTCAGAAGACTTGTTGGGAGACTCATCTACCTCACCATCTCTTGACCTGACATTTTAGTTGTTGTACAACAATTAAGCTTATTCATGTCTAATCCTTTCTCCATACATCTTACAACTGCTCATAAGGTCCTACACTACTTAAAGACCTCACATTCACAAGGTCTTCTATTCAACTCAAATTCAACTCTCAAGTTGCATTCCTTTTTCGATTCTGATTGGGCATGTTGTCTCGATACAAGAAAGTCAATTACTGGATTTTGTGTGTTCCTCGGGTCTTCCCTCATCTCTTGGAAAACCAAGAAACAAAACATTGTTAGTCGATCTTCCTCTGAAGCTGAATATCGACCCTTGTTCAACCTGGTTTATGAACTACAATGGCTTGATTATCTCTTCATAGATCTTCACATACCAATTTCTCTCGCAACATCAGTCTATTGTGATAACAGATCAACCATCTACCTTGCGCATAATCTCATGTTTTATGAACATACGAAACATATTGAAATCGACTGCCACGTTGTTCATGACAAAACTCAGAAGGGCCTTGTTCATCTATTGCCCATTCCTTCAGTTGATCAACTAGCCGACGCTTTCACTAAAGCTCTCCCTCTGAAATCATTTCAAAACTTCATTTTCAAGTTGGGACTTTATGATTTGCACCGTCCAACTTGAGGGGGTGTTAATTTCCTTTCTTTCTTACCTTAAGTATCAAGTAACTATAGCTTCCTTTCTTGCTTTATTGTTTCAGTTACTTTAAGTTTGTAGCTTATTGGGCTTTTTCCTTTCTCTTTTATTTTTGGGCTTATTCTTCTTCATCTCACTTTCTCTTTGTTTGTTGCAATATTTCTGTTAATAGATGGTAGGTTAGTTTAGTTAGTTCACAACTTTCTAACTCAATTCTCTTTTCTCTCTCAAGCATTCTCTCTGTAAGTTTCTATTGCAAGATTGAATAAAAAATTTCTTGCTTTTTTTTTCCTTCTCTTTCTTCCATTGTGCATTTTCTCTAAGACATCTCTCTAATTTTTTCTTGATCAAGGTATTTTAGTTGTCATCCTCAATATGCATTATTAATATAATTGTAGCTCGATTAAAACCAAAATACTTAAAGTCATGCATATTAATAAGGAACTAAAGATGAAAGTTTTTAGAAGCAAATTATTGAGTATTCACTAGACATGATTTCTATTCATTCAAAAATTTCACAAGAAACTATTATTAGGATAAGAATGAAGTTTTTGTCAAATGATTATGCTTCTAACTTTTACAATGAATATGCTAGAATGATTGGTTTTGGAACGAGATTAAGCAAATCTCACAAAGACAAAGGAAACTATTCTAGTTAGAATGTTTGATTATTCCTCTTAAGGCATTAGGGAAAAAGATAAGAGACACACTTATGTGAAATAATATAAAGCTAATGATAAAATGAAACTGAATAAAAAGCTTAATTGTTCTACATCACATGGACAAATATTTATTTATTAACATGAATTTTTTTCTATTTGTAACACTATATCATCTCTTACACGTTGATAGCAAACCTAATGGTTATCGACGCAAGTCTGGGGCGAATCTAAGTCTAAAAATGAAACAATGGAGTGAGTCTGAGTCTAAATATGAAACAACAAGACGGTCTGATAGAGTGACTAGACCCATCAGATATATTGTCATCCCTATTTCAAACCACTAAAATAACAATATGAAAAGATATCAAAATCCTTATTATAACTATTTGAGTAAACACCTATTTTGGTTATTCAAATTTTTGTATGTATCGATTTGGTCCCTAAAAAAATTGAAAATTCCAAAATGGTCCCTAAAAAAATCAAGTATGATTCAAGTTAGTCATTTTTAGTATTTTTATGATCCGTGATAGAGATTATATTGACTCACACTCACATCTTTGGATAATAGATTAAATTTTCACCTTTTCGGAATCAAATTAAACAAACAATTTTTTAAAGATCAAAGCGTATATTCACTCATTTATGAGGGGATACATATCATTGGTTGTGCCTATAAAAATATTATTCATTATCTTTTTTTTATCGGCAAAAGAAAAAATTTATTAGAAAATTAAGAGTTACAAGAGAGAAAAAAGAAAAAGATGAACAAAAATAGTTACAATACAATATTTAGACAAGCTTGATGGTTAGCAATCCAGTTGGAATAAAGAATTGAGTTTTTTCCCCTACTCACTGTTGATCCAAAGCCAAGATTTCACTATTGTTGATTCCATAATATGATGAAGAGATGACTTAATTGAGCTAAAGATAAGGTCATTCCTAGCCAACCAAATTGCCCGAATTCTAGCTAATTAACCATATGACACTCCATACTTTCCAATATTTATTGTCTTTTACCATGTGAGTAGTAAAGTGGTGAATTGGAGCAAGAGGAAAAACAATGATGATATTCAACCATTTGTAGATAAGTTGCCAGAAATTAATTACTTTATTCATTTGGTATATTATTTAGATTTAATATGTATATATTGATAATATAAGTGTTTTTTACACTATCAACAAATCATTCACCATTCATATGATAATCATCATTAAAAAAGTAATACAAATCAATAGTGATGATGTGTTCATAGTGTAAAAAACTTTACACTGATGATACATAGATTTTAAATTCATTATTTTAGTTTAGTATATTTTATTTTATAATAACATATAGGAATTATGTATCTTTGTCTTTTTTATAGGCTAATTTTTAATTCTTTCAACAGATTAAATTTGAGTTATATTCGGATTTGAAGGTTATTCTACATAAAATTGTTCTACTTTTAACAAAAGGTTTTGAAGTATTAGCGTACGCAGAAAGTGCAGAAATGCTCCGTTGAGATGTGATCTTGTCGGATTCAAACCACATTAGTCCTTATTGTATTGAATTTAAAATTTATGTACTGAGAATGTAAAGTTTTTATACTATCAATACATCATTTACCATTAATTTGTAATACTTTTGTTTGAAAATCAATGATAGTTAATATATCAATAGTAAAGATTTGCTGACAGTGTAAAAACATTTACACTCTCTGTATATCCATATTTAATCCTATTGTATTTGACCACCTAATGATTTATAAAAAATGAAAATCAGTTAAAGAAGATGAAAGTCAAACTCTAATTTTGTTGTTTTTAAAGAGAGAAAAAAAATGTATGCACTGATATTTAATTATTGTTGACTTTTTAAAAAAAGTAATCCAAATGAATGGTGGATGATAATGTGCATGTGTATAAATTTTTACACTGTCAGTATACAGATTTTACACCCATTTTTAAATTAACAAATCTCACTAATAGCAGGTTACGTTCTAACATTAATAAATAATACATACATATATACTTATTCATATTCTATTATTATTGATTATTTCTCATGTAATCACAAACTCCTGGCTTCTAGTAACAATTTTAAATTTAGTTGACTTTCATGTAATCATCGTCAACTCTTATATAACGTACCTTATAATTAGGAAGCCTCACATGCATGCATTTTGATGTTAATAAATTGGAAATTAAAAGAAGCAAAGATACATTCATTAATTCATTCAAAGATAGTAGTACCAAGAAAACAAAAGGCACATATTTCAATCACAAAAGGAAATTATACAACCAAAATAGAATAGATTTGCATTATGTTACATGCATTTTTGTCTCATATAACATTATTTTAAATTGGTATCACCATATTTTGATCACATAATAGAACAAGCATGAGGATTATCATCACTGAAAGTAGCACCAGTTTGATGGCCAAAGATTGAAGATTGTGTAGGATAGTTATAATAGCGAGGATCACTACTATCATAACCATGTTTGTAGTAGTTATAAGATGAAGAAGGTTGAGAAGCATAGTTTTTGATAGGGCCATTGCATTGGTGTTGTTGAAAAAATTGGTTTTGTTGGAACTCGTTGGTGTAGGGTAGTTGCCATAGTTCAACCCTTCGGCCAGTTTTTCGAACAGTTTTCAGAACCTTCTTTTGGTCAGCATAGCCATTCACAGTCACCTTTTGCAAACTCATGTCTATTTCAACATCATCAACACCTTAACCAAACAATGACAAAGAAAACAAAAAAAGAGGGAAAAAGTTATATACAATCCATGATCTAGAAAAGTGTATAAGTATAATTGTCTTATTCAAGGTTTACAATTGTTCTTGTAGTTATGATGATTAAATTTGTTTACTATGTTATTTCACCCAAAAAAACTTGGTTAGTAATTAGTATTCGTGGGTTGTGCCATTAAATTAGTGATTGTACTTGGAAAAAAAGTAAAAGATAATTATATACTAAGAATAGTACCTTTCAGTTTTTGAAGTGCACTTTTCACCTTGTTTTCACATCCAGGGCAATCCATATGTACTCTCAATTCTATGAGCTGACAAAAATTAAGATAAAGAAGGAAATATCATTTTAAGTTATTAGATGAAGGTGCATATATTGTGTTAGATAAATAAATGTATAAAAACAATTTATTATGTTTTCAACAATCTATCTAATAGAAAAGATAAAGGAATAGTTGTGTAGTTTACCGTCATTTTGCTCTTGTTGAGGTTGAATCACTTGAAAGATAATATTTCTCTTTGTGAAAGTTTCGAAAAAAGTACTATACAAAAATAATACGAGTTTGTCTGTATGTAGCTAAACATGTGTGTGTATATATATAGGGGATTTTCTATGGTTGGGTGCCTCATCTTTGCTCGTCTTGGATGGGTTCAATTTGTTTATATTTTGCATAAAATATTTTTTTATGTAGAGACTTTATTGCACCGACTTTTAAAATATTTAGAGTTTGGGCGGTTGAGATTGGAACTTGAAGCAAAGTGGGAACGTTGCTTTATTCACGGAACAGAAACTTCAATATCACATGTATTAATGCAGCTGAAGTCATGTGTAACTAATTATCATATGCTCATCCACTTCATATGTGTTAAAAAATTAATTGATAAAAATTGAAATAAAACAAGGATAAGATAGATGCTATCCCATAATTCAATTCTGGGTTTTGACTTTGTTTACTTTGTATTGCTAAGTCCTACTCCTCTCTATTGTTAGCAGAAAGTCATAACAATGATTTCTTCTTCTTCATCTTACAAGCTAGTATAGTTAATTAGTTATGTACTTGAAACATGGACCTTACATGACATATTCCTTAATACAATAAAGATAGTACAAATTTATCCTATGAGATTTAGTGTGTGCTTTATTTTCTCATCCAACTTTATTTATTTATTTTTAATTTATCCTCTTTTTTTTGGAGATAAATCTATACTTCATTTTATTGAAAAGTTATCCAATGCCTGGACTTGCCATTTATTATCATTATTATTATAACCCTTATTCCTAAATAAAAAATTTAGGGTTAATATTTGAAATCACATTACTAGTTATCCCATTCCTTTCAATTCTTGGTTTTCTAATGATGTTTGAATGTTTACAAAAAGTGATTCCTGCCATCTACTTATAACAATATAATATTTAGTTTTTCACGTCAATTTTCCAAACAACTACATTTGAGTATGCATTGTTAGAATTATGATCGTTTATATTATGATTTGATTATGTTTTATTTTGATTGATATGATTTGACCACGGTCATTAGATTAGGATATAATTTGTTTCACGATTAGGCTCATGACTCATCATTCTTTGGTTATGCATTTGTCCTACAATAGAGCTATCCTCTTTCACTCATTACAACACATTGATATTATTTGCAGTTTAATTTTCTTCAAAACGCATGTCTGTACTCTTTACTAACACGAAATTGATCTCCTAATGTAAGATCTTATAATTTTTTAGGATGATTAAAATGTCAAATATTAGAATCTTAGGAGTACACTTGTTGGAAGGACAATCATATATCCTAAAAAATATGAGTCATACCTATAGAAAGGAAATATTATTAGTAGTACAAAAAAACTCATATATGTGTTGTTTTTTTTTTTGAATATTTCTAACATGGTATCTACCTTAAGTGGAATTTACGTTCATCATCCTTGATTTTATAATCGTCCGTATAGTTTATATTTACTTTACATTTGACTCTGTCATACGCTTTCATGCTGTATTTAATTAGGTTGTTTTGACATGCACAACCAAAGAAAGCCAACCTAGGTTCTTTGCAAATTAAACATACACCCAAATTAATATGCATGTATGATTTTTTATTGGCACCTAAGACTTAGCTGAGTTATAACGAAAATAATATTGGAGAAAAACATGGTCTACCTTTTCAAAGTTCGAGAATGAATTGGTAAAAATAAGGTAAGAAAATGAATATTAAAAATTAAACAGTTATATAGTACAAAAGGACTTGTTTTTTTACCTAAACACTTGTATGGTGTAAATTTTCGAATAAAATAAATTTTTTGAATAGAAGTGTGTTAATAATATGCCCAATACAAAAACTTGTACAAACAAGCTTAAGAGAATAACTAGTGTCCCCATTAAATTCAAAGATTATATTTTGTAAATAATGAGAGATCAATTTTTATTTAAATGGTAATATTATCTGATTTTAATCAATTGGGCTTAGAAGTGGATGGCGCATTACCTATGTAATCTAAATACTATTTAGGTGTGACTGTTATTTCATGGGTAATAAATTTTTTGTAGCATATTATCATTAGAGTTTTATATTTTGCTCTTAAAATATTTGGTTGTTAGGGTTCATTGTGTTAAATTGTGAATTTGGACCTCTGTGTTAGAGAATTTGTAAGAAAAGAGAAGAAAGTGAAGAAGAGTAAGATAGGATAGTTGAAGAAATCAAGCAATATGTATATCCATATACATCAAAGAATCACAAGCTAATATACTACTTTCCAAAACAATATTAACTAACTTTAACTACTCGCTATATCTAGCAGCTACAAACTAACTTCAACTAACTTTAATAATTACACGTATTAACACCCCCTCTTAATCAAAGAGTTATCCTATTACAAGATATAGCAACAAGCAACTACACAACCTTATCACCAAAACTATGTACATTCAACATATCTCTAAACCTCTTAAACTTGTCAACTTTGAGAGCATTTGTCAACACATCAGCTTTTTGCAAATCTGTTGAACAATGAACCATCTTAACCCTTCCCTTTCCAACTTGATCTCTTAGAAAATGGAACCTTGTCTCAATATGTTTACTCATTCCATGGCTAACAGGGTTCTTTGCTAAGTTTATAGCTGATTGATTGTCCACCCTTAGCTCGAAATCTTCAAACTCTCCATACCTCAATTTTGTCATTAGGTGTATCAGCCATAGACCTTGACATGTGGCATTGCAAGCTACAATGTATTCTGTTTCACACGTTGAGAGAGCCACTACATCTCGCTTCCTTGAATTCCATGACACAGGTGCACCAAAGATGGTAAATACATACTCTGAGGTGCTTTTGCTATCCTCCTTATCTCCACACCAATCAGAATCTGAAAAACCAACAAAGCCTGATTCACTCTTCTGGTTCTAGTTTGGAAACAGAACACCATAGTTTGAGGTTCCCTTCAAGTTTCGGAGAATCCTCTTTGCCGCTATCATGTGTGATTGAGTAGGACTTACCATGTACCTGCTTATCATCCCTACTCCATAGGTTATTTCAGGTCTGCTATGGCAGATGAATCTAAGACATCCAACCATTTGCCTATAGAGAGTTGCATCTGCAAGCATTTCAGGCTCTGCTTCACTTGGTTTCTGATTTCCTTCTACTAGCACTAATGTAGGCTTGCAATTCATCATCTTAAATCTTTCTAGTACATCTCTAATATACTTTCTCTGGTGCATTATGATTCCTCTTGGTGTCTTGAGGAACTCTATGCCAAGGAAGTATGCTAGCTCTCCTAGATCAATCATTTCAAACTCTGATTTGAGTTCTCATTTTAGCTTCAAAATCTCAGCCTCATTGCTTCCTATAATCACCAAATCATCTACATACAGGCAAATTAGAGTTAGTTCACCTGTGCCAGTCAGATTGACATACACACCATGTTCTACTCTGCATTTGATGAAGCCAATGGATGTTAGGAATGAATCAATTCTCTTGTTCCAAGCTCTTGGAGCTTGCTTCAATCCATACAATGCCTTTTTCAGTCTCAGCACCTTTGTTCTGTCTGCTGATGTCTCGAATCCAGGTGGCTGAGTAATGTATACCTCTTCCTCAAGAGGTCCATTGAGAAAGGCACTCTTGACATCTAATTGTCATTGTTTCCAACCATTCCAGCTAGCTAAGGCCACAATCAGTCTAACTGTTTCAAACCTGGCAACTGGTGCAAAGACTTCATCATAGTCATAGCCTTCCATTTGCATGAAACCCTTTGCTACAAGCCTTGCTTTGTGCTTAGCATTGCTTCCCTCAGGTCTCAATTTGACTTTGTATACCCATTTCACAACAATAGGTTTCTTGCCAGCAGGTAATTCTGCTTCTTCCCATGTGTCATTCCTTTTGATTGATTTGAGTTCTTCATTCATTTCATCACACCAAACATCCTCTTGGACTGCCTCATTGAAAGTGATTGACTCAACTTCACCTAGGAGTGCTAGGTGAACTAGATCTCCATCATCTGTGATCACATCATCTGAGAACATCTCAAACTCACTGAGCCTTAGTGGTAGATGCCTTGTTCTGGTTGGTCTGCACTAAGCATCCCTGATCACTTGATTATGTGAGTCAGATTCCAAGACTTCTGCAGCTTCATGATCTTCTTGCAGAGGAAACAGGGTGGGTGATTTGTTATGCTCAACTATCCTTAGAGATTCATTCTAAGAACTCAACTATCCTTAGAGATTAATTCCAAGAACTCAACTCATTAAAGTGGACATCCCTGCTGAAGTTTATTTGTTTGGTGATAGGATTCAAGAGTTTGTATGACCCTATTGAGTGGTATCCAACCAGAATCATTAATTCACTCTTATCATCCAATTTCTTCCTCAATTGATCAGGAATGTGTTTATAGCACACTGATACAAAAACTCTTAGGTGCCCTACTGATTGTTTCTTTCCATTCCAAACCTCTTCCGGAACTTGATTGATCAGTGCTTGAGTTGGACATCTATTCAGAACATATGTTGATGTCATCACAGCTTCACCCTAAAGATTATGAGGTAGATTTTTGCATTTCAGCATGCATCTCACCATGTTCATGATAGTTATGTTTCTTCTCTCAGCTACACCATTGTGTTGTGGTGTGTAAGGAGCAGTAACCTCATGGATTATGCCATGTGCTTCATAGAATGATTCAAGCTATCTTGAGGTGAATTGACCACCTCCATCAGTTCTAAGGATCTTTAGTTGTTTCCCTGATTGCTTTTCTGCTAGAGCTTTGAACTTCTTCAGGTTCTCAAACACTTCACTTTTGGCTTTGATGAGATAAGTCCACATTTTCCTACTTAAATCATCAACAAAAGACACAAAGTATTTGTTTCCACCTAGTGAGGGGACCTCAAAAGGCCCACATACATCAGATACACAACATGTAGTACATCTAGGGCTCTTGTTTGAGTATGCTTACCAAATGTAGATCTGGTTTGTTTGCTAATCAAACAACTATCACATGCTGAGTTCTGAGGCTTGATTTCTGGCAACCCAATGACCAATTCTTTGGTGCTCAACAGTTTGAGATCTCTGTAGTTGAGATGACCATATCTCAAATGCCAGAGCAGAGATTCATTTGAGGCTGCTTTTGCATTGAGGCACTCGGAGTCTCCAATTCCAAGCTGAATTTGAAAGGTTCTGTTGTTTGATAGAGGAGCTTGTAGGATTATTCTCTTCATGTTGTCTAGGACCTCCAAAATTACATTGCTTAGTCTCATGGTGAAGCCTTTTTCATGCAGTTGTCCTAGACTTATGAGGTTTATCCTCATTTCAGGAACAAACAACACATCTGTGATATATGCTCTTTTGCCATTCTCCATTTTGAGAGGAATATCTCTCATTCCTGCAGTGATCACCACTCTATTGTCTGCAAATTTGACCTTGCTTCTCTTGCTTGGATCAAAATGCACAAGCCACTCTTTGTGCCCAGTCATATGATTGGAGCAGCCAGAGTCCAAATACCAAGTGTCACTAGTTCTTGTTGTGTAGTCTGTTGTCATCATAAGCTGCACAACTTCTTCATCAGATTCATCAATCTCTTCTTTGACAAGATGTGCTTCTGAATCTTGTCTTCTTTGATTCTGGTTCTTGCTAGGAGTTAGGCACTCGTTTGAGTAGTGCCCGAATTTATCACAATTGAAGCATCTGACCCTTTTCTTGTCAAACCTTTTCTTCAATCCTTTAAACTGTTTGTAGCCATTTCTTTTTTATTGTTCTGATTGCTCAACCTTGTTCATATAGCATTTTCTCGAGTTGCTCTTCTATACAACATACTTTTGTTGATTCTTGGTTGAGTTCCTAATAAGAAATGTTCCCTTCTTTGTTTGTGCATGTAGAGCTTGATGTGAGGATTTATCCGTTATCCTCTCATTAAGCCTCTACTCATGAGCTTCAAGTGATCCTTGAAGCTCCTCAACCTTCATGTTCTCCACTCTTCCTGATTCTTCTATGGCTATCACTACATTATCAAACCTTGAGACACTGACCTTAGCACCTTTTCTACAATGATTGTGTCCTCCATCTTCTCACCACATGCTTTCATAGCATTGATGTGTGTGATCAATCTTGTGAAAAAGTCAGCAATTCTTTCATCTTCTTCCATTTGCATGAGTTCATACTACCTTCTCATGGTTTGTAGACGAAATTTCTTTAGTTGAGCTGCTCCTACATAGTGTTTTTATAGCACATCCCATGCTTCCTTTGTTGTTGCAGATCCTGCAATCTTTTCAATGTGAGCATTATCTACAGCTTGATGAAGGAGACATATTGCCTTGCAGTCTCGTTTCTTGTTCTGTTTGTGTGCATTCCTTTGAGCTTCGGTGGCTCCTTCTTCCAAGATTGGCAGCCCCTCTTCCACGATGTCAGCAACATCTTGATAGCCAAGTATTGCCTTCATTTGTATGCACCATCTGCTCCAGGTTTTTCCATCTAACACAGGAAGAGTTGTGACATAATTCTCTGTTGTTTGAGCCATTTCTTATTGCAGCGGAAAGCTTTGTTGATCTTCTTAAGGCTCTTGATGCCAAATGTTAGAGAATTTGTAAGAAAAGAGAAGAAAGTGAAGAAGAGTAAGATAGGATAGTTGAAGAAATCAAGCAATGTGTATATCCATATACTTCAAAGAATCACAAGCTAATATACTACTTTCTAAAACAATAGTAACTAACTTTAACTACTTGCTATATCTAGCAACTACAAACTAACTTCAACTAACTCTAATGATTACACTTATTAACACACTGAAATGAGCACCACTCTAAAGGTGTATCTATTCTTAATTTACGATATATAAAGCTCAAGTCTATTAAAGAATATAAGAATGTTACTTTTTTCACTTTCTCTAATTAGATGAGGTGTTCTCTTCTATTTTAATAATGCATCATCTGCAATATATTGCCATAGGAACATTTTTAGAGTGTAATAGCTATATACTACTAGTATAAAAATTTATATACAGTTATTATATCATCTACTATTTATTTAAATTAATTGTTTTGAATAGTCAATAAAAATTAAATATAAATAGTGGATATTGCAATTATAATATATAAAACTCATTTTTTTTATATGTTTGACTTTTTGCGGAAGGAAATTTGAACTTATATAATTGTGGTGTAGATATAGTATATAGTACTAAAACTGTAATGGAAGAGGAGCGTAAGAGCTTAAACATATGCACATGGTATGGCCATCACTCCCCCATATCATGTTTAATGCTTTGTCCCTCCATTATGATTATTGGATTCTCATCCATAACTTCTTGTGTGTGTACATACTTCCCTATAGCATTATGAATTAAGAAAATATATATAATTAATATTTTGTATATGATATATTTTTAGAGAATTATAGTTTATGGCATGATGGTGTAACGGTTTTTTATAATGATAGTATAGTCAATTATTGCCAATTTTAATAAAGTAATACACATGAACTAGGATAGGACTCACATTTAGGATGCAAGTTGCAATAAATGCAATATTATTAAATTCAATTAAAGCAATTGGACTAATTTAGAATGGACATTCAACTTGTTTTAGTTGCTAATTAGAGCAATTGAACTATTCCATCGATTTAAGCCTAAAACCAGTTACTCGGATAGTCGGATCGGTTAGACCTAGTTAATCAAAAATATATTTTTTTTAAAAATAATCAAAACAATATCATTTTTCTATTAAAAAATCAGATGTTTTTAACTTATATGTAGTTATGTATGTCATTTGTTAATATATGAACGTTTCGTTGTTTAATCAAATTTTAAATTTATCGTTCTTTTTTTTTTTTGCAATTAAAGCATGACACATACATTGTTTGATAATATTCTCAACATATTTATCACATTTCCTAGTAGTGAAATCTTCTTTATGAGTTATTTAATTAGGTATGACAATGTTTTTAAATTTGAAGTATAAAATTATTAGATAATGTTAGCTAATATTATGAATTTGTTAGAATTTTTAATACAAATCAAGTCAACTGGTCCAACCATTGACCATCTGGTCCAACCAGCGACTCATTAACCAGTGTCATCACCTAGTCATTGACGATCTGAGTTTAATAATACTGAATATAAGGGTAATGAAATCAAATAATATTTTTGCATAAACTATTTTCTAATTAGAAAGCTAAATAATTTATTTAAAAAACTATTATTTGCATTTATAGTGAAAAAAACTAATATACCTTTCAAAAATTAAATTCATAATATTAGTAACCTTAAAAGTTGAAAGCTCACTCACTTCCTAGTACACAGTCATGATATTTTCATGATTGTTGTCTGTTCTTAACATGATATTTTCATGTATACAATATTGTATTCAACACAATATTTGAACTTTATTTTTTGTTTTTTACTCTTAAATTTTTATCTTGTTTTCATTTATTATCTTTTATATTGTATTTTTCTCTCTCTTCAAATTACACCTTAAATCAACATATTACTTAAGAAAATAAAGAGGGTCACTCACACATGCCTTTTTTAATGTCATTGTATGTAATCACTACTTATCCATACAAACAAATACATAAATAAAGAAAGAGTGATGCTTTTGTATTTCATCCTTTGAAGCACCTATAAACAATATACATGTTAACCAACAAGATGCTAGTCCCAAGAGTGTAAGATCCGTTAGATCTTAAGATAATAAAAAAGGTCAAAAACTCAATTTCTGAGTGCGATATTTATTAATAGGATAGTCACACCCCTTGAAATGGGTTAGTTCATTACCCAAAAAGGTAAAAGATATTTTTGGTATTACAAAAAAAAGTAATATAATGTTAACTTGAAAATGTAAGAACAATGGCTAGGAGTGAAATATACTGAATTGGAATTAGATACATCCTTGCTGTAGGGTAGTGGTGTTATTGAAGATTACAAATAAGCAATTCCAAACTCAGTTTGTTGAGATCCAAGGAAGAAGATAAAGAAAAGAAGGTTCCTCATGAAGACAATGACAAGCTCAAATAATCCACTCATGTTTTTACATTGAGTCTTTGTTGTTTAATGGGCCTGTTTTTGTTTTCTTCTTTAAGCCCATTTCACTAACTTCTATTTTTAGTTTTCAGTTTAAGTTTGGTTGTTATGTTAGTTAGTCCAACCAACTTAGATTATTATAAATAGATTCTTCCTTCTTTATGTAAAACCCATCAAGAAAGACACGAAATAATACATTGCAAAGTTTCCGTTCATTCACTTTACCTTCCTCCTTCTCTGTGTTTTTCTTCAACCTTCATAGTCAAGATGTGGTGTCATGTTTAACATGGTATCAGAGCTTGCTCTGGGTAACACCTTTCTTCTTTAATAGATTTACTTTCGCTGCAATTTTTTTCTTTTCACTTCTCCTTCGTGTCCTAGTTCCAAAAATGGAGACGAGCTATCCAGCATGTTAACCCTCTTCAAGATCCAACTTCACCTTTCTTCATGAACCAAAATGAGAACCCTGGATCTAGCATAGTTTCCAAGACTCTCAATGGTGACAATTACCATTCCTGGTCTCGGGCAATGGCCATGTCTCTAAAGTCAAAGAACAAGCTCCAGTTTATAGACGGTTCCCTCTTTAAGCCATCAACTGAGGACCCGAATTTTGTAAACTGGGATAGGTGCAACACATTGGTTGTTTCTTGGTTGATACAATCTATTGATCCTTCAATTGCCCAAAGAATATTTTGGATGGAGACAGCCTTGCAGTTCTGGGAGGATTTGCGTGAAAGATATTACCAATGAGACGTCTTCCGCATCACAGAACTCTTGGCACAGATATATACTTACAAACAAGATGATCTCAGCATAGGGGCTTACTACAACCACATAAAAGGTCTATGGGAGGAGTTGGACAATTTTGGACCAATCCTATCATGCATGTGTGTGCAAAAATGCACCTGTACCTTGATTCCCACAATTAAGGGATATAGAGAGACTAACTATGTCCTCTGTTTCCTCATGGGCCTCAATGATCAATATGAAGGGGTGTAAGGTCTCAGATTATGTTAATGGATCATCTACCATCCATCAATAAGACATTTGCTCTCTTAATACGACAAGAAAGGCATATTAACTCACATTATGTTGAGCCTAAGGTCCTTATGAACACTGCTGAAAATGGATATAATAGCAGTATCAACAATGATTATGGAACAAGCTTCAAGAACAACAGGGGAAGAGGCAGAGGGAGAGCATACCAGAATCAAGGAGGAAGAGGGTCAGGAAGAAACCAAGGTGGAAGAGGCACCAAGATATGCACTTATTGCAACAAATCAGGACATACCATTGATCAGTGTTTCAAGAAGCATGGATACCCACCACCTGGAAATTTGAGAAACTACAATGTGAACAGTCTCAATACTTTTGAAAGAGAGCCATTTAATGGTGAGAATCAGATTGAGATCAAGGACCAATCTAGTTTTAACAACATTGATGCACAATCTGGTGTTAACATCACCCCTCAACAACACCAAACAATCATGTCTATATTGCAGCAACCATCATGCAAGACTGGTCACAATGCCAA
This sequence comes from Lupinus angustifolius, assembly GCF_001865875.1. Taxonomy (NCBI): domain Eukaryota; kingdom Viridiplantae; phylum Streptophyta; class Magnoliopsida; order Fabales; family Fabaceae; genus Lupinus; species Lupinus angustifolius. The sequence goes on from NC_032018.1 coordinate 6,689,164, forward strand.
CCAAATCAGCACCGAATCAATTGGACCAAGTGATAAAGGTAACAAGTACTTATTAAATTTCTATTCTAAAACCCTTGATTGGTACCTTGACACAGGAGCAACAGACCATGTGTGTCACACACTATCACAATTCAAGACATACAAGAGAATCAATCCTATATATGTGACCTTGCCTAATGGCAATCAGGTGCTTGCCAACATTTCAGGAAGTATCAATTTCTCTCAAAACTTATACTTAAGTGATGTTTTATACATACCTTGCTTCAAATTCAATTTAATCTCTATCTCAAAATTACTTCTGTCTATACCTTGCCAACTAACTTTTTTCCAAACATTCCTGCTGTACTCAGGACCTCCCATCATTGAAGATGATTGGTGTAGCTGAATTAAAGAATGGTCTCTTTGCTATAAAAGACTGTAAAGGATTTACCTGCTATATGTACAAAACTGCTCAATAAGAATGTTAATTCATTTACTGCTTATGATAACAATGTATGACATGTTAGATTAGGACACCCTTCCCATAGCAAAATGCTCATTATGCAGTCCATGTTTCCTTCTATTAAATGCAATAAGATTTTGAATCCTTGCCATGTATGTCATCTTGCTAAACAAAAGAAATTACCATATAATCACAACATCTCTAAATCTGCTAGTATTTTTTATTTAATTCACATGGATATATGGGGGCCCTTTTCTATCCCTAGCACTTTTGGTCATAGGTACTTCCTGACCATAGTAGATGACAAATCAATATTTAATTGGTTATACTTGATGAAACTCAAGTTAGAGGTCCCTGACTTAATTAGAAAATTCTGCTCCCTTGTTCTTACTCAGTTTGGGCTAAGGATAAAATGCATAAGGAGTGACAATGGGAAAGAGTTTTCCCTAAGGCGTTTCTATGATGAGCAAGGAATCCAACACCAAACTAGTTGTGTTGAAACACCCCAATAGAATGGGGTGGTTGAGAGAAAACACCAACACATATTGAGTGTTGCTAGGTCCCTGGTTTTCCAGTCAAATTTACCTCATTGCTTTTGGGATTTTGCCATAACCCATGCTATACACCTAATCAATAGGCAGCCTAGCAAAAAAAATTTTGGTAAGACCCCTTTTGAAATCTTATACGGTAGAGTCCCAGACATATCACATTTAAAAGCTTTTGGTTGCCTTAGCTATGCTAGTACTATTACTGCCAAAAGGAGAAAGCTTGACCACAGATCCAGAAAGGGTGTGTTTCTTGGGTTGAAAAACGGAATAAATGGATATGTCATTTTTTATATCAGCGCTCATGAGATCTTCATATCTCGAAACACCACGTTTTATGAGCATATTTTCCCTTTCCATGATCAAACCACACTGAGACAGACCCTACTCTAGCCTTACCTATTGACAGTACCTATAATGATGCAAGTAGTGGACCTACTCCTCAAACCTACAACAATCTACCATCTCTACCTCTTACCACAACAAAAGAACAATGCATAACAAATGATCTATCCATCAATCCTACTGATAGCAACATAGCCACTAATGAGACACAAGATGAGGCCAACTCTCAACACAATATCCCTCAAAGATCTCATAGAACCAAGCACAAACCTCAATATATAGAGGATTACCATTGTGCCTTAAACTCCTCTGCCTCTCACTTAGGCTTACTGAACCATTCAAAGGTTAAATACCCAATATCTGAAAGCCTATCCTATAACCAACTATCCAGTTCTCATAAACACTTTTCCCTTAGCATATCTTCCAATGTTGAACCTGATACCTATCATGAAGCCATAAAACATGAATGTTGGCAGAAGGATATCCAAAGTGAGCTTAATGCTCTAAAAGCCAACAACACTTGGATCCTAACAGACCTTCCTAGCACCAAGAAAACAATAGGCTGCAAGTGGGTTTTCAAGCTTAAGTATAGATCAGATGGATCTATAGAAAGGCACAAGGCAAGACTTGTTGCCAAAGGTTTTTCCCAAACAGAAGAGCTTGATTATATGGAAACCTTCAGCCCTGTCATTAAAATAACTACTATTAGAATTATCATGGCTCTTGCTGCAACCAACAGTTGGCCACCAACAATTGGCATTTACACCAGCTGGATGTTAATACAACTTTCCTCCATGGTGATCTCAAAGAGAATGTGTATATGCAAATCCCTCCAGGTCTCATTATTAATCAACCTGGATTGGTTTGCAAGCTCCAGAAATCCTTGTATAGATTGAAACAATCCAGCAGGCAATGGCATGAGAAACTAACTAACACTCTCATCCAAACAGGTTATCAAAAATCATCTATTGATTATTCACTCTTTACTAAGTCTACACCTTCTTCTTTTACTGCTATTTTAGTTTATGTAGATGACCTGGTTTTAGCAGGCAATAACATGAATGAAATTAATAATGTTAAAAGCATCCTCGATACAAAATTCAGTATCAAGGACCTTGGACCTTTAAAATACTTCCTGGGAATTGAGATAGCAAGATCTAGGAGAGGTATCATGTTCTATCAAAGAAAGTATGCACTTGATTTATTGCAGGAAACTGGAATGCTTGCTTCCAAACCATGTTCCACCCCAATGGAATATGGAAAACAACTGGTCAGCTCCGAATCAGGAACACCACTCACCAATCCTAGCATCTACAGGAGACTCATGGGTAAGCTTTTGTACTTAGCTCATACTAGACCTGATATTAGCTTCTCTGTAGGACACTTAAGTCAGTTCTTGTCTAAATCTACTGATAAGCACTTTGAGGGAGCCAAAAGAATTTTACGATACATCAAAGGCTCCATTAGTGTTGGAATTTTCTTTCCTACAGGTTGTGATTTCAAAATCAAAGGATATACAGATTCGGATTGGGCAGGATGTCCTGACTCTAGAAAATTCGTCTCTACATATTGCTTTTATCTAGGAAACTCACTTGTCTCATGGAAAAGCAAGAAGCAACAAGTTGTTGCAAGATCTTCAGCAGAGGCAGAGTATAGAGCATCCATATAGCTGCAAATCTCGTTTTTCATGAACGGACGAAACACATAGAGGTTGACTGCCATTCAGTCAGGGAAAAGATTCAAGTTGGATTATTACATCATCTTTCCATTCCAACTAATTCCCAGGTAGCTGATATATTGACTAAGGCTCTTCCTCCTAGCACATTTCATCACCTATTCTCCAAGCTCGGGATGTTAGACATACACATCCCACCTTGTGGGGGCCTGTTGAGATCCAAGGAAGAAGATAAAGAAAAGAAGGTTCCTCATACCATTCATCCTCATGAAGACAATGACAAGCTCAAATAATCCTCTCATCTTTTTACATTGAGTTTTTGTTGTTTAATGGGCATGTTTTTGTTTTCTTCTTTAAGCCCATTTCACTAACTTCTATTTTTAGTTTTCAGTTTAAGTCTGGTTGTTATGTTAGTGAGTCCAACCAACTTAAATTACTATAAATAGATTATTCCTTCTTTATGTAAAACCCATCAAGAAAGACACGAAATAATACATTGCAAAGTTTCCGTTCATTCACTTTGCCTTCCTCCTTCGCTGTGTTTTTTCTTCAACCTTCATAGTCAAGATGTGGTGCCATGTTTAACACAGTTTATTCCAACAATTCAAAGATGAAATGTATGAACAAGAGATGCTATTGTGAAAAAATGTGGAGCTATTAGGAGAGTCAGAGATATATGAGAAATGGCAATCATGATACTTATGTTGGTTCTAAAGGAATGAAAAAATGGATTCTGCAAAAATAATGATAAGAAAATCATAGAGATACATATAAATGGCCCTATCCAATGATATTATCACTTAATAAAACTGCATCCTCAAGAATGCACATATATATATTAGGTTCCACAAACAGTGCACACACTACTTAATCATACTAGACAACTACATACAACAAAATAACAAGTAAAAATAAAAATAGAACATCAATATACTATATCAATATGAACCATAAAAAATATGCAGATGTCTGCATGATGCTTGAAAATGCAGCACAGAACCATCCCTGGCTTCAAGAAGGTGTCATAATCTGAATGCTTGGAATGAAAAAGGATCATGAAATCTCAATTGTTTCCTGCGTAATGGATGGGTTAAACCAGGGGATGGTGTGATTGGTTAAACTCATTAGAACTTTTGTATTTGGTTTTCCTAACCTTTGGTAATTTGAATAGAAAGATTAACAGCATTAGATGTGGTATGGAGTAAAAGTGAATAAAAATGTTTTATCTCTTTGAATAAATTGATCCTAGTGGGTAATGTGTGGCAAGTACTACAAATATCATTAGTTAATATATAAAACATTTAAAGATATCCAACTTAAGCCAAGAATAAGAAGGGAAAGAAAGAATAAAAAAGGAGTAGAAATAGATATGACCCTATTAATTTTATCTTTATCTTTCATTCATGTCACACACAAAGAGTTAGTACTACCATGTCAAAGTTAATCTCCACATTAAATATGTACCTAATCACTTACCCCAAAAAGAAAATGAAACACAACAACTAGTTTTCATTAGCACATTTATTTAGTGAAGGTTGCTGCGCTTTTGGAGGCAGGCCCTTGTGACAGTATAAACACTTCTATTTGCCTCAGCGTGTAGCTTAATGATGCGATCCTGAATCTCCTTCTTCAGATCTTGAGGTTCTATATTGTTATCTAAAATGCATTGCAGAACAGCATCCAAGCTAGCATTTTCTTGATCTATGGCCTTGACCTGCATAAAAACACGGAACTATATGAAGATCCATAATATAATGAAGTAGAATTTGAGTAGAAAAAAAGAACCTTAAGTTCAAGAGACTTTGCTTCCTTGCAACTTCTCTCACAAACCATTCTTGAATTCCACAGATATTGTCGCAAGAGATCAACTGGTCGATTCTTCTCAACCAAATTGTATGCACAAATGAATCCAACAGCTTCAATATGCTTCTGCTTCTTAATAAGGTTCTGAACAAAATCTGACACACAAGGAAATTTCAGTTCAACAAAGCAAACCAGAAAAGAAGAAATACAGCCCAAAAATCAGTTATAGTTAACATATAAGTGAATGGCAGTGAAAATATCTACAAATATGATTAACATATGATGTAACCTACTCTTTAAGTGAGATGAAATATGAAACAATGTATGACACCTCTATATTGGAGAAAGTCACAGAGATGAGACAAATTTGAATTAACATACCCGAGACTTTATCTGCAAAACCAAGTGTCCGAAACAACTCTAAAGCTTGCTTGTGTTGAGCAGCAATTTCGAAAAGCTTTAAAACTTTATCTTCATTAAAATCAGAAGCTAATCCATAAATTGACAAAGGCAATAGAAAACTCAGCACCAACAAAGAATTATCAGTGCTTGATCTAATGTCAGCTTCCAAATCACGGGCAAGCTTCATTGCCTCATCTCTTACACGAGGCTTGATCTGTGGTGAGAGTCTCATTAGCTGCTCAAGCAGAATGATTTGCACACTAGCAATTGTTAAGCCATTGCATCCCTTCTCGCGCCATGGAGATATCGGATTCCGGATTATGTCCAAAACAAGTTGTGCAGGATCTGATGATGTTTTCAGATAAACCAAAACATCATTACTGGCAAGCAACTCAGCTTCATTTGTCTGCACATTTGAGAGCAACTGCAGAGTTCTTCCGTCAGTGATGGGACTTAATTCTTGATCTGCATAAGATGTAACTATATATTGATCTAGCTGATACTTAAGCTGCTTCATTTTAATAAAAGCATCACAAAATCAAAGTTATAATAGGAATTTAGAAATCCAAAGAATGTAATAGGAAATAATGTAAAAGCTCCCCAATATTGAAATGCAAGGGTGGCAAAAACAATGCTATTTCAATATCATTGTAGCCCAATAACTGAATCACTGGAATTTGTATAAGATCAACAAGGCAAGAACAGATAGAAGAAGGACTAATAAGACTATGAAATATTGAACGATACGGTAACTCATAAGCCTTGTACCATTTGGATTATACATCAAAATTGAAACTGCATCGCGGTGCCACAATATTAAACCACTTAGCCATGGACATAATGCAAGTGTTTTTTGCATTAAAGACATTCCAGAAGTGTTTAAAAAAGTAAAAAGGAACTTTTTTACTCCTAATCAGTTTCGCTATTTATGTATATATAAGAAAACTATGGAAAGCTTTCAATTAGATCAAGACATTCAGCATTAATCTGATTAAAGAGATTTTTAATAAAATAGACAGATCAAGTGAATAAAAATATCAACATCATTAAGAGGAACAGTTGTGGTTAAGTTATTCCAACAAACTAGATAAACAATAATATCTTACCTGGTACTTTTTCGTCTTCAACTAGTTGTATTAATGATGCTTCATATTTTGAGCCAAGATCCTTCACTCGCCCTTCACTAGTGGTTGGGTCTCGATGTGGTCTTACTTGTCAAGGAACACTTACTGCAACACTTCCACCTAGTTTTAGGCAGAGGCAGAATTTCGAAAAAAGTTTTCTAGGTAACTTGAATGGCTAGAATTTGGTCCCTTTCTAATTAGTCATGATTTTGAATAACAAGGAAGGATGTTTGGTGGGCAGCACATCTTGTTCCACACTTTTTGTATATTTCATGTATTATTATCTCTTATTGTTTGAAAAAAACTATTAAGTTACAATTATAATTATTAAATATTTTCTTGGTCGATTATATCTCCTGACACATTGATTGAATAGTACAAAGGAGTATGACTGCAAATGTGTACTATGTTTGGAGGAGCTAGTAAACGACATTAAATTCCATTCTTGGATCTTCATTAGAGGAAGAAATAAGTCCGTCAATATGTCTTGGTTCCAATGAATTTTTAATCTGATCAAGTTTTAAATGTTATTTTCCTAGTTTTGGTTTTGTTCTATCTTGGATTTCATGGGATGGGCTTAGGGATAATAAAAAACCTGTTCCTGTTAATAAAATCCGTACGACATGGGTACTGGTTATAAATGGGTACCCGCAAGTTTTAAAAACGAGTTTTTAAAAATACTCATAGTACATATGAGTATTGTAGTACTCATGTTCACGAATACCTTTTATTTATGTAATTTCTATATTACCTTTAATCAAAATGAGAAGTACATTATCCTAACTTTCATTGCACTATATACATGTTTTTCTTTTACTTTGTTTATATCTTTTACTAAATTTTATGGTGAAACACTTACAAATATCATTACATGTGTAGAAACACACATGTCTAGAAAAATATATATTATTTGTTAAGGAAATAGGAACAACAAATCACAAAAATAGAAAACTCTACTAAATTTAGCATTTTTGTAGTGTTCAATCAAAAGATACAAAAATAATTAAGTTTCATCTCATTCGAAACATAATAAAAGTATGAAGTTAGAAATTCATTAATAACGTAGGAAATCTGCAGGTCGCGTTGTATCTGCGAAAAACCTGCACGCGGGTACATATACAGGTATGAGCGGGGTGAATATTGATCTTATATTTCAAAACGGGTAAGCGGGTACTATTTCTTTTATTTAGTTCAGTTGTATTTTTTTTTCTTTTTTCATTAATAAAGTTTTACATAATAAAAAATACTAATACATAAGCTATGCTTTGTCAATGCACTGAATATCTACTAGAAATGCCTAACAGTTCCAATGGTAAAAATGATGGAATATGAATGGAGCATGAAAATGAAGAGAAAGAGAAATAGAGGTACCTTGAAACTAAGTTATATTTTTCAAAGTACAAGGAAGGGGAAAAGGGAAAGGCTTAACACTTCTCTTCTCAAACTGTTCAAGGTGGCACTTGTAATGACATAAAAACCTGATTATATCTACTTAGTTTTGAATTCAAATATAATGTTGTGAAGGAATAAATATGTAGCATGAAATGAAAAAGAAGGGGGCAAAGGTGGTAAAAACAAGTGAAGAGGAGGAAGGTGGAAAGAAAGAAATTTTACAAGTCTCACGAACAAATATATGATAGCTTATATCAATAAAAATATAGGAAAATTTACGTGGATAGTGTAGTTTGATTACACTATCACATGTTTGGTATATGTTTCAAAATATTTACGGAACTAGTGTATTTTTTAGGGAAGTCGTGGATGAGATCCACGATTTTGGGGAAAATCGTGGATGGGATCCACGAGTTTGGGGAAAGTCGTGGATGGGATCCACGACTTTGGGGAAGTCGTGGATCACATCCACGACTTTGGGGAAGTCGTGGATCACATCCACGACTTTTTGACATATTCTCTCTCCATGGAAGTCGTGTACCATATATACGACTTCCATTGTATATTAATAATAAAAAACTGTAGTATAATGGTTTTTGGTTTTTATGGGAACCTAGAGGTCTATGGTTCAACACCCACATAAAAACCAAAAACCACTAGGCTACAGAGTTTTTTATTATTAATATACAATGGAAGTCGTATATATGGTACACGTCTCCCATGGAGCCCCAAAGTCGTGGATCCCATCCACGACTTCCCTAAAAATACACTACTTCCGTAAATATTTTGAAACATATACCAAACGTGTGATAATGTAGTCAAACTATACTATCCACGTAAATTTTCCAAAAATATATTATGTCAATTAAAAATTTCAAATATTTATTATTATTATTTTTTATTTGGTAGATTTTTATTCATTATTTTTGTGAAACAAAAAAGAGAATAGATGTACTAAGAAGATGCCAGCTGGTGTGGCATGTTTGGGAGTGGTTTGGAGAGAAAGAAGTTGTTTCTTTGCTTAATAAGTTAAGGGATGTAAAGGCTAGAGGATTTTTGATGTGACTAACTAGTAACTAGAAACTGTCATTAAAAAAAACTAGTAACTAGAAATAGAAAAAAGAATAAATGCATGAGATGGACCTGGCCTATAAAGATTATATGGCAAGTTTACTTTATAGGTGTATAGTTTTCGTGTATATTTTAAATTAATTATTAAATTAGTGTCGTTGTCAATTGGGGTGACAATTTATAGGGAACTTGGCAATGAGCCAATGAGGTTGCCTGAGTTTTATATTTTTTTCTTCTACCTGCACCAAACTAATCACTAGTTGTGTAGATTTTAGGAAATATTAACTTTTTTAAAACCTCCATTCAATAAGTGATATAAAATCCAATTTAGACTCCAAGTTTAAGGGTAAAAACCATCTCCCTCTATTGGTCTTGCATAAACACGTAACTTGTTTCATGTTGGTTGGTTTAAGATTTATAAAAGAGTCCGACTCTATTGAAGAAAAGGTAAAAAACAGAATGAAATGACAATTATATTTTTCTATTTATATTTGAAATGATTTTTTTTTAAAATCAGTGTAAAATAGTATTTATCTCTTTAATAATTGAAATAATCTCTACTCTTTATAAAACACCAAAAAATGGAGAATAAATCCTCTCTAGTAATGAGAAGACAATTTATCATTTTGTATTTGCACAAAATGATAAAAGTGACATTGTATTATATTTTAAGGATGAATGTGTCACATCGTATTATTTTTTCTTTATTGTTGATGTTTGATGTTGTCCGTAAAATTTTGTGATAATAAAATATTCATTGTTAATTGTTTAGTTATATATAATAATATTTTAAATTTATAATATAAAATTATTAAATAATATTATTTAATACTATGAATTTTTTAATATAAATCGATTGGTCCAAGTAATAATTGACTAGTTCTTTGATCAGAGCATCTTCAATTGTCACTTTATATAGAATAACAACATTCTTAGACTTGTTTGTCACTCAAGGGAATAATAATTTATGCCTAAATTTCAACCATTTCATAAATAAGAATGGTTCATAACTTTGCTTCATCCATTAAAAATAACAGAAAAAAATGTTTGATGAGAGAGTTTAATGTGAACTATAATTATGGGGTAGATGTCCGAAGTTAATTTAAAGTTGCTTTGAATAAATTTTGATTTGAATTTCTTAACTTGTAAAAAGTGAAACCATTTAAGAACAAAAATAGTGCTCACAGGTAAGATGCTAGTATCATGTGCAGATTTGACATGAACCAATAAACAGTTAGTAATAATGGAATGCAAATTTCCAAATATGTGCATTAGCTCTGCTACACATTTCTGGTGCTTACCCCTTTCTCAAAGATTAATTTTCCATTTAGTGGTACTAAATAATACAGATAGTGGGTCAGGAAAGTTTTGACTTTAATGGGTGGAAGGGGGATAAAAGGCTTTTACAGAAAAAAGTACAAAAGAAGTATTTTTTTTAAGGGGTTGCATTACCCCCATTAATTATCATTTATAAAATAGAAAAATTAGGGAGTAGTCAATTCTAAGATTGGTCTTGTGAATTTTTATTTTGGTGATTTTACTCTTCTTATTTATTTTTTTTAGTAAAAACTTATTTTCGTCTCTTTACATTTTTGTATATATACTAATATGATTCTCAAAGATTGATCACATTCACAATTTTTGAATACCAATATGAAATTTTACTTTTCTTTAATCTAATTGATACACCAAAAAATTTATAAGAGGAGTATGTGTGTTATTTGTTTTAGGATTTGGTCCCCATCTTTACTTAAATAAGCATTGTTATCCCCTTAATCAATTCTTCGTTCATTACGTCATTGACATGGTCATGCATGGAAAAATTTACCTAACTAGTATGGATTGACTATAATTAGGGAAGTAGTGTAATTTTTATAAAAATTACTAAGGGAGTCATGACTTCCCTAAAAAATATAACTTTTTAATAATTTTCTAAAAGTTGCCCTACTTCCATAATTTTATAGTCAAACCAACTAATTAAGTAAATTTTCCCACACGCATGTTACCCTCTACTTAGTCATGCTAGAAATTGTTTTTTATAAGAAAAAATGATAATTAATGTGTATGGGCTATTCTAACCCTTTATAGGGAGATAGATTACTGTCATAAAAATACATTTAAAAATTATTACTTTTTAGAGGTAAAAGAATAACATAACAATCAGTAACCATCAAATTAATAGTGTTCCTATTCAACTTGATCAAAATTGCATTCCATGTGGTTTATAAAAAAAATAGATCAACTTTTCCCTTCTTTTCTTGCCAAGAATAGTTCTTATTTCTCATAAACTACTTCACACATTTGAAACATAATATATTATTTATAATTTATTATAACTCCCAATAAAAAAATAACAATATCTACTTTTTTCTAATAATGGGAAACATCATTCTTATTCTTATTTAGGTCTTACAATATCTATATCTCTCCTCACTTACTTTTGGTTGAACAACCAAAAATTATTCATACTTAAGAACAAAAGTCAGAAAATAAAAATGACATAATGAAAAACAAAGTAAGAATGCTCTTATTCCATTAAGAATAATTTAAGAACAACCAGTGTCATTGCCCTTAGTTTTATTAAATGAGATCATATACATAAATCGAATTAGGATAATAATCTATTGTAAATAATTCTATTCACAAAACATTAATTTCTAAATCATTTCCTCTATCTTTATCTAAATCACCTTCTACCTATAGAAATACCATAATAACAGCAACAACAATATGACACAAATGAATAAAGCCTTAACATTGTGGTTCTTATAGCTAGCTGTAGGTAAAACTCACTAAAGCTTAACTGACATTTTTCTATAGTATATAACACCTGAAATACTATGCACTTTCACTCAACCCTTTTAAGTCATATGGTTTATATTTTTGTCAATTTTCCTACTACGTTGTTCCATTGACCAATGATACTTAAATTTAATAAATACCATTAACATTATATAAAAACAAAAATTCAGGAAGCATGAAACGCCAAAATAATTAAAAGAAAACAAGCTAAATATCAGAGATCTAAAGATAAAGGTAAATACCTTGTTTGGCACAAATCAAAATATTGTTTTTATCATATAATTATAAAGTTGCAGTTATTTGATGCTGCCGTGCTGGTCCAGGTCTCAAGTAGACACAATGGGTTACAATGTCTTCATATACATACATATATATATATATATCCAATTCAACTTACATTATATAATATGAGAAAACATCATTGGCATTGTAGCTTAACCAGTATTTTGCATGCCAGCAGCAATACCCTTCATTGTCAAAATAAGGGTATCTTCCAAACCAGGGGCATACTCACTTTTTGGATTAAGCTTCACTAGCTCTGCAGCTGGTTTGGTTGATTCCATGTAGTCCTTTGACAAGTGTGGCCTCAGCTTCACATGGTAATCAGGATCACGAATTCGCTTCAGCGTGTAGGCTTGCAAGACATTCAGGGTTGTGATGTACGAGTCGCGAAGACATAGTCTTTGCTTTAAGTAGGGGTCACCTTCAAGAAGATCTTTGTGCCCAGCAACCTACAAATAAATTTTATTAGAACAACTTTGGGGCCTTCGCGACTTGGAAGTGTTTATAGAGAGTTTATTTGGCCTTATGAGAACAAGTTATGAATATAGTTTATGAGATTCATATAAGCTCTTTTTGCTATAGTTCAATAAGCTTATGAAAATAAGTTCATTACCTTATTTCAAAAACACTTATTGAATAAGTACTTAATTAAGCCGTTTATTCTAACAAACTATTAAACTTTCTACTGCTAAATCATGTAAGTTTGATTAAAAGCTATAGCAGCAATATGTTGAGCAATATAATCATCACGTGTTATGACAACAAGCAAATGCTGAATAACAATCACTTACAGCAGCAAAGTGTTTCATAATCCTGACAGGAAAATTACTAAGCTATAATAGATTACCTTGAGGAGAAAGCTCTTGGTTTCTTCATAGGTAGCCCTTAAATGCTCACCAAATGGCAATAACTCTTCTGACACTAGGAGTTTGTCATATAGGGCAGCAATACCTGGATCTCCTTTGGCAAACACCATTTCAACCAAGTCAAGGCTGACCCTGAAGAAAGGCCATTGATTGTACATGTCTTGAAGGATTCGAAGATTCTTCGGATCCTTCTCGATTGCATGCTTGAATGCTGTCCCAAAGCCAAGCCATACTGGTAAGTGAAACCTTGTTTGTGTCCAAGCAAAAATCCAAGGAATAGCACGGAGTGATTCGATTCCTCCACTCGGCTTTCGTTTTGATGGACGACTGCCAATGTTCATTCGTCCATACTCCAGCTCAGGAGTTGCCTGTATTAATAATATTCAGAGAAAAATGATAATAAGGAAATTCAAGCTTATATGTGAAAATAGTATTAGTCACATAATTGAGGAAGAAAAACTGGATGATAATCATGCAATGTTAAAGTATTTGTCATGAAGTAATGAAATTTTGAATGCTAATGCTAACCAAATTGTCACTTTCGAAAACATACCACTTACACTGCTAGATTTCTTCATAGATACCGAGGTAAATAATTCAAATTGAGTGTGAATAATACTTACACATCGGAAGTATTCAACAAAACGAGGTTCCTGGAAAACAATAGAGCGATACTCCTCTGTTGCAATGACAGCCATCTCATCCAAGAGAGCACGCCATTCTGGTTTTGGTGACACAGGTGGATGCATTCCATGCTCGAGTGTAGCAGCAGTGAAACGCTGAAGTGTCCTAAAGCATAAGTGCTCCTCTCCAAATGACTTTTCAATAACTTCACCTTGAACTGTTACACGAAGCGAGCCATTAATAGTATCTGGTGGCTGAGACAGTATAGCAAGATGAGTAGGACCTCCTCCTCTTCCAACAGTCCCTCCTCTGCCGTGGAACATTGTCAACTTTACACCAAATTCTTTTGCAACCTTTACAAGCTCTTCTTGAGCCTTGTAGAGTGCCCAAGCTGCAGAAAGACGACCTGCATCTTTTCCCGAGTCTGAGTATCCTATCATGACTTCTTGCTTACCATCAATACGGTTTCTGTACCAATCTATAGAGAAAAGCCGGGCTACTGCAGCAGGAGCAGCTTCAAGATCAGCGAGCTTTTCAAACAATGGGACGACCCTTAATGGCTGCTTCACATGACATTCACGTTGCAAAAGCTCAACAGCAAGCACATCAGATGGGGATGTTGCCATTGAGATGATATAGGCACCAAAATTGTCAGAGGGAAGTTCTGCAATGACATTGAACGTTTCCAAGACATCAGCAATTTCTTCTGTAGTAGGAAGATCAGGGCCAAAGAGAGGGCGCTTTCCACTGAGCTCGGACAAGAGCCATTCCTGCCTGGCCTCCTCAGACCATTCTCGGTAAGATCCAATCTCCAAGTGTTTTGTAATCGCATCCATAACATTGGTGTGCCTATCAGATTCTTGACGGATGTCAAGTCTTACAAGCGAAAGTCCAAATGTAGAGACTTGCCGCAAGAAATCAAGAAGGCTTCCATCTGCTATTGGTCGGTCACCACATGCACAGAGTGACCTATAACAGAGTTCAAGAGGCTCCAGAAACTACAAGGAAAAATGAAAGTCATAGAGTTTTAATATATATAAATCACTACTTATCATTTCAAAATCACAGATTTACTGCTACCTTGTTAAATTTTTCTGGAGAAATTAATGATACATGGCCAAAAGACTTACCATAATGACTAGGCATATCTGATTCTCTAAGCAGATTGATAACAATCCTTTGTATCCACCAATCATTTTAAGAAAAAACTATAAACACGATCAAACAACTAAACCTTATGTATAGGTTAAATTCCAATAAATCGAGAAGCGAATCTGTTTTCAAGGACGAGGAATCGAGGATATCCAGAACTGCCACTGCCAGTGATACAAACATTAAGGACTAAAGTTTATATACGACCACAAGGTATACTGATCCCTAGAAGGCTAGAACTCATGGATAAAGCTCAGGAATCTGATCTAGTTATTGAGTGCCCAAAGAATTAGAATTTAGAACATACAACAGATATAGAAGCAATGCAACATGTCATTGCAAGGCAAATTGGCTTCTAGGTGTAAAGGTTCCGATTATCTCGACAATTCGGAAGTTTATATGGCCGTTTTGAGGAATTTACCTGCTCAACATTTGTGAAGGTTGTCTCTTCAGGGATTTCAGAGGTCCCATTGGCTAATAACTGGCGAGAACGTTCACGAGTATTATACAGTTTGTCCCTTACTTCACCGAGAATAACACGGTATGGCTCATTTGGAGGAATCTTTTTCCAAAACTCTGCAGCAAGAAGAGTTTATTTAACTATGTAACAAAATCTCTGAAGGAATCAATATGTAGGAATAGTTCAGAGGTCAGAACTACTGGTTAAGTTAAGTTGTGCAATTTACATAAAATAATACATACCAATATAATGTTTAGCGTCTCTCTTTGAGGACCTATGGAGTTCATCAGCACGAACGCGGAGCTCATCATTGCAGCGCCACATCGATAACTGCCAAAGCATACAGAAGCAAGAAGGTGAGAACTATGTCCATGATGCTTAAGGAAAATAATCAATCAAGCCAGTGAACATCATATTTTATACCTCAAACATGAGATCCTCTATCTGAGAGAAATACAAATTAGCAGCCATCATTCTAGCCAGCAAGCACACGTCTCTTGTAACTTCAGGGGTTACCCGGGGGTTACCTGCAACGCATATTACATATATCGTAAGACAGAAACTAGTATACATGTTACAAGCCATGCCTTAAACCTCAAGACTGAAAATAAAATCCAAAAGTGGACAGTGAAATGAGTAATGAAGAAATGAAGTATCGAGGATCTGAAGCGAAGAATATTGTCAATCTATATCACATGAATACTTGAGGAAAAAAGTAAGGAAGTTTAACTAAGACAAAGCTGGTTCATGAGAAATATGCTCAATGATTAATTTATTAGGAAAAAGAAGGATACCGTCACGATCTCCTCCCATCCAAGAAGAGAATTGAATAAGAGGGGCATTGTATGGAACACGCTCATTTATTCCAATGTTCTTCAGAGCTGTGTCAACCCGGCGCAAAAACTTCGGTACACCTTTCCAGATTGTCTCATGAAAGTAGCTCATTCCTGCCCTCATCTCATCTTGTGGTGTAGGAGGAGTCCTTCGAATCTCGTCCGTGCGAAATGCAGCTTGAACCTGTCCATGAGCAAAACATCCTTAGGGCTGTAACGGCAACAGAAATCTTATCTAATTGAAAATGAGTAGCAAAGTAGAGTCAAGTAGAACAGCCAAATCAACACAACTAGAGTTTAACAGCTAACAGATGACATAAACAGCATATAAGGCTAAAATATAAAAACTTATATAAACTCTAATCACCATACTTTCATGTCACACGAGCATGTATTTGAATAAGTTCCTGAATAATGCATAGCCACATAGGCATAAAACACAGGTAACTTGTATTATTTTACCCTAAGCAGAGAAAATAGTACTATGCTACCAAATTAATAATTTGGCCTGTGTGTAAACTACATGATACCCGGGAATGTTCAAATGAAAATATCATCTTCGATCATGATGTTTATAAATCACTTGAAACTATAGGTAAATTATAAAATATCAATCAACTTAAAGAAACATGTGGCTGTGAAGCCTGTGATTTGAAGCATAATATGTTGTATATGGAATCATGAACACACCTCTCGTTGTAAAGCCTCATCAAGTTCCTGCTTATCATCTGGTGTTATATCTTTAGCATACAACTGTGTTAAACAATTCCTTATCCTGAAAAAGAAGAAGGATTAAGCCGTAGTGCAGAAGTCGTCCAAATGCCTAAAATAATGTATAGCATGCGTTGTCATTATAGGTCATTGGTTATTCCATTGCAGTGCACGAGGCTCACACTTAATGGGGTCTGAGGAGAGTAGAAGTATGCAGCCTTGTCAATTACCTACAAGTGGAGAAACTGTTTCCAGGATTTGAACATATTGCAGCTAAATGATGAATGCAAAACAAACGGACTACCATAACCCTACTGAGATAAGACAACTACATATCAACTTATGTAATGGACAAACCTTCCATGTTTTTGCAGCAAAGATCTACGAACAGACTGAGTAGGATGAGCAGTTAGGACCAAATCTACAGTTTGGTTCTTCAAGGCATCAAAGACTTCCTCGGGGGACTTCTTAAGTTCGGCCACGAGCCGCTTGAAGGTCTCTTCGATATCTGACTCGGTTATGGCAGAGTTCTCATCAGCAAAATCACCCTTCTTTAATAACTTGATCCTTCTTCGGTAGGCAATTTGAACTTCTTCTGCCAAGTTGGCCAAACTAAGCATGTGAGAAAATGATTTGGCAATGACAATAGAATCCCCAGCATCAAGACCAATTAACATATTCCCAAGTTCCTCCAATTTCTCAGGCTTATGCTTCCCTTCATACTCAGCTGATAGCTCATAACAATCTTGAACCTAGCATCATCAAATTACTCAAACTATCAGCTACAAATTTCATATATGCAGTGGAACAAGAAAAAATAATCAAATTTTCTGCAATGAAACTAATAAGCTAGTTGCATGAACCATTAGACCAACACCCCTCCCAAGTGTCACTCTCAAGAATCAAATTTTTAACCTTTTGGTTATCATCGAGATCTAACGGTACCATATATTATTAGACTAACATCTTCTTGGTAAGTAGAATAAATTTTAATTACTTAAACGACTTCTATTTCACCATAAATAGAAATCAAGGTTGTTTTAAATTGTGGTCCTCAATAATAATTGCAGGCTCAATGTTGTGGTTTTGGAACTTGTTCTTATATTATCAACTAACTATGATTTTTAATATCCACTATTCCACTACATTGAGCACACGCCCCAAACAAGACAATTGTTACAAAAGAACATGCTATAAGACCAAATTAGTTAACTTTTTCTTAAAAACTAAAGTGGGGTTTCAATGATCCATTATTCTAACATTAAAACAAAAACATGTATCCATGAGAGTGTAAAAGTTTATTACTATATTATCAATTATTTATTTTCAATTATTATTAATTAAATAAAAATAATACAAATGAATTATTATATAGTGCATAAATATTACACCTAGAGAAAATCATGGGATGAAAATAAAAGTAGCAATGAGAATTCAAAAATACCGTTTTCCTAATGTCTTGACCATGCAAATCATGAAGAATATCAAGGAAGCGATCCAATAACAAAGCATCATATTCCACAAGTTTATCATCATCAGAGACCTTCCTTGGTGCTAGAAGCCTTAACTGAGCATCAATTGAAGTCATTTTCTCAATGTTGCTACTAGTCATCACAACTAATGCAAGTTGATAATTATATTTTAACACTTACCACCTTATTGAATAATTATGTAAAGTTTGAATTAAAATATAACAAGATATAGGAATACAATAAAGATATAGTATAGAGAAAGATAGAGTGAGTGAGGAAATTCACGTGATTGGAGAGTAAAGAGTATTCTTTTAAGTTCTAGTTAATATGCACGGGAAAGTACCGAACAACCTCTTCAACTAACAATAACTACTACTTATATAAAGCTCCTTTTATCACAGGAGATGATAGAGTGACAGATAAAGAGACAAAATAAAACATAAACAAACATAATACAACTACGTAGAAAGATATTATAATATTTTATCATAAATTATATTCATAATAAATACTTAATCAATAAAATTATCATAAATACTTAATCATAAATTAAAATATGATGAATATTTATTCTTATATTCATTACAAAAAAAATATTTAAATATAAAAAAAATTTTAGCTATTAAAAAAAATGGGCATGGCGTTTCTCTATCCCATATTTTCTTTATCATTGACGTTATTTTTAGGGGTGAGTAGGATATAATTCGATCTGCTCACCCGGTATAGCTCGATCATGAACGATTTTGGGTTTAAAAATTAGACCCGGTTAATATTTAGGATCAGATAGAAACCAAACATGATTTAGCTCGACCCATCTCATGATCACTTATCATATTTTTTATGTATATCTATTTAAATGAGTATAGAGTAATGACACATTTCTGATCTAAAGTATCACTAATTTTTAATTTTTTCATCATATATATATATATATGAACATTCTATATGACAAATTATATATTCGTAAAAATAAATAATATTGAGAATATTTTATGTTGGGGGTGTTCGCGGTCCCTTTGGATCGGTTTTTAGGCAAAAAATGATTCGATCCAAACACGTAATTAACATGCGGTCTGGTCCGGTCTGGTCTGTTTATATTAAGATATCCGGTCCAACCCGATCCAAATATAATATGCGGTTTCGGTTCGGTTTGGATCGGTTTTTTTATTTTATAAAATATTGAAATTGTACTTATATTTAAAACTCATAAAAATGACTAAATATTAAGCATAAAACAACAATGAAAATAGTGTTCAACAACATTAAAATGTGTGCAACTATAGTATAACTAAACAACATCATAAAATAGTAATAAATAGTAAGACAATAATAATAAAAGTAAAAAATAGTAACAACAACAACAAGATATCAACAATAACAAGACAACAAAATAACAATATATCAATAACTATAATATGAGCATTTGCAACGTAATTTTAACAGTTATGGTGTTCCACTGATGATTAATAACAATAATACTTTTACACATAATAAAACACCTAACTAGAATAGCACTTGAATCTTCTTTATTTGGTTGTGATTGGTTTAAGTTCTTAAAAAGTGTATCAAAAAACATAGCAACATATATATAAGTATGTGTTATAGAATATAACAAATAAAATATAGATACAATTTTGGAGTTGGGACTTAAGAATAAGTTTGGAAGACACTTAAAAGTATTACACACTTAGATTTTACATATTGTTTCGGTCTGGTCTGGATCAGTCTGAATCCAAGAGGTGAAACCAAAATCCGGACCGGACCAATCAGTCTTTAAAAAATAAGTCCAACACGATCCAAATGCATTAGGTTTTTGCGGTTTCGGTCTATTTTGGATCGATTTTTGGTGTTATTGTTGGACTGGTCTAGATTTGAACACCCCTACTTTATGTAAAATGAGTATGCATTATATTTAATCAGGTCTATAGTGATGTTTGAGTTTAAAGACTCACTTGATCGATCATTATGGTCAGGTTCGAGTTCAAAAAAATAATCCAACCAATATTTAGGACCGAGTAAGGGACAAACCCTTAACCTGTGCCACTCACACACGGAGACTGATATGGTGGGACTTCAAATATTTCTCCAAGGTACAATCAATAAATTTGTATATGGGATACTCATGTTTTAAAATTAATTCTTTAGCTCATTCATCCCATTTTAATTGTAACTTGATTATATGTATGTATTCTAAAAATAATTACCACTAACAACTCATTATTAGCGTAATACAAGAAAAAAGAAATGTTCTTAATTCACTTTGATTTCCTAAAGTCCAGAATATGAAGGAAAAAAATTAAAATGGTAAGATGAAAATTAAATGGGACAGGAGTAGGTATTTTTTGTTGTTGCTATTTTTGTCAATTTTGACGTAACACCATCAAAAATATTATTAAAGGTTAGAGAAAAAATGTATAAATAATGTAAGAATATTTTATACTCAATACATTACTACTATTAGTGTCTGTCGATCCACATTCTTATTTTCTCATATCAAATGTATATAAAAAGTTTCTATAAGTTTCTCAAAATTTCTAGGGGTTAAGGAAATATATCAATATCCAATAATATTTCATTACTTTTTATGTTTTATTTAACATTTATGTTGAAAAATCATTTGCAACTTGTGTTACAAAATTATTAGCAACTTGTAAGTTACAAAGACAAACATAAAAACAATGAATATAGTAAATGACAAAATTGAAATATAGAAATTATATATATTTGTCCTTTAATCATGTTTTGACTTTATATATTAATATATATGTATTATTGACCCCTAACATAAATAACACAAATATATTTACGGTATATAAATCTTTACATTGTATAAATATTACATTATAAAAGTTAGAGTATAAATTTATATACTGACATAGTATGAGTTTTATATAATATCATTGTATTATCTGTCATTCATGTTTGATGATTATTAACTCTTCAACAACTATTTAGCAATTGGATAAAATATATCTCTAAATTGGGTTGGGCCTTTTCTCTTGAACTGGACTTATACAACCATCAAATCAAAATTGCTTATAGCATGATATCAGATAGTTATGGATCATCAATCCATTCATAGTTTAAGTTCATGGTTGAGATGTTGAGCGACCCAATCTAAGACTTAAAATAAATTTTAAGATGGGAACTTTTTAAACTAACCAAAATAAGTCACATCATGTATATATAAAAGATGAAAGGGGTATATGTATATGAACTGTGGGGATGCTCTTGCTGCATACCTTTCACTGTCAACAAAAAAGTGGAAAACAGATTTGTGGGGTTAAGTATCTTAGACAAACAGTAGCAGCTGTTCTAGTGCAAACAGAAGAAAACAATTAACAAAATTGAAAACGACAACTTTAGCTTGGTTCATGAATCGGTAAAGGTAGTCGGTAGAAGGCAGACAATGCGATAAAACCAAATATTCACACATAGCTTCAACCTAGATTATTGTGAGTTTCGTGGCTGTGATCACAGACATCGTTATGCAGATTACACTATGAAATTTTGTGATTAATAGTAAAAGTTTGGTGTGGCGTGGTGCCACTTGAATATTATCTAATCGGTTAAGTTGCATCTTGAGATGAATGATATTGTGATTTGATATCATATTATAATTATGGATTGTTGTGATTTCAGGTTACCACATCTGTAGTATTATAACCACATAATTTAATCCATAATTTTCAATACAAGGACCCCAACTTAGACTTATCAACAATTGTCTTCTCCAACATTTAGTGTCACGGAGCAAATGGTGGAGGCATCTCCAAAAATGGACTAAACTAAGGAAGTTCATAAGTGAACTAGACACGGCATGTTCATATGTTAAGACATTAAATTGATAGGTATATGGACTTATATTATATCACTTTAGCCATGCATTATCGATATGAAATCCATCTCCCCACATAAGGGTGGAAACAAATTATTCTAATATCTGACGTATGACACACCGAACCATTCATTTTCATACAAATGTTAGATTCAGGTTTCTCAAAGTTAGATTTAACATAAATAGGTTATACTCAAACTTATTAAAAATTCTATTAAACTTAACATGCGGAGGACCTATATAATTTTATTATATATTTATATTAGTTATTTTGTATAATATATACATAAAATAAATAAAAAATATGTAAATAATATTGGCAACTTGGCATTGGGCTTTTAGAAGTGTTAATTTTAAGGCAAACCTATTAACATATGGAAAGACTTAGTAACATATTTAAGTGTGGTATATTATAGCATACTTTTAAATAGGTTATACAAGTTAAGTCAAACATAAAAACTTAAACAGTCAAATAGGTCAACCTTAAACTTTAATTATGTTATTGTGAGAAGTATTTACCTAGAATTGGAGTGTAGGAGAGAGACAAAGACCGCATATGGGGCTTAAGCCTTTGTTTGATATAAGAGAATTAGAGTGGAGAGAAATGAGTGAGAAAGAGATTGAAGAGAAAGTAAAGATTACTATATATTGCATCAATTAGAAATACCATATGAGCCTTAGGTTGTGGTACTAGGATACTATATATTGCATCCCCAAATTTCCCTTTATTTGTGTTCATTAGTTACTGTTTTCGTTTTTGTTTATTTATTTTTTATTTTTTATTCTGATTTGTATTAGTATATCTGTTTATTTTATTTTATTTATTCTTTATTATATTAGTTTTTATTATTATTCTCTTTTATAAATCAATAATGTGTTAAATATAAGGAAATGCAATATGATTTTTCTTAATTAAATCAATGAGATGTAGTGCACTATAATACTTGTGTCCTATCGCGTTACCTTAGATTGACATTTTCAAAATTAAACTAAACCAATAAGAGGTAGTGCACTATGGGACTAGAGTCATGACGCGTTATCCTAATTTGATATTTTCAAAATAACATAATTAAATCAATAAGCGGTAGTGCAATATGGGACTAGTGGCTTGTCGCGTTACTCTAAATTAACATTTCCAAAATAACATAATTAAATCAATAAGGGGTAGTGCACTATGAGACTAGTGCCCTGTCGTGTTACCCTAAATTGACATTTTCAAAATAACATAATTAAATCAATAAAGGATAGTACACTATGGGACTAGTGCCCTGTCGCGTTACCCTACATTGACATTTTCAAAATAACATAATTAAATCAATAAGAGGTAGTGCACTATGAGACTAGTACTTTGTCACGTTACCCTAAATTCACATTTTCAAAATAACATAATTAAATCAATGAGAGGTAGTGCACTATCACATTACCTTAAATTGACATTTTCTTAATTAAATCAATGAGAGGTAGTGCACTATGAGATCTGTGTTATGTCGCGTTACCTTAAATTGACATTTTCATAATTAAATCAATGAGAGATAATGACTATGAGACTTGTGTTGTGTCGCGTTACTTTAAATTGACATTTTGATAATTAAATCAATGAGAGATGGTGCACTATGAGACTTGTGCCTTATCGCGTTACCTTAAATTGACATTTTCATAATTAAATCGATGAGAGGTAGTGCACTATGGGACTTATGCCATGTAGCATTATCTCAATTTGACATTTTCAAAACAATTTAATTAAGTTAGAGAGGGGATAATGCACTATGAGACTCGTGCTCTATCACGTTATCTTATCCTATTTCCAAAAATAGAAATAAAAGAATAATGATTAAACAAGTATTTTCTAAAAGAACTACGTAGCTTTGATTTCTATATTGCAGCTAGACATACGTAGGAGCAGATATTTCCCTGTCAGATACAAAATAAATAAATAAAAGTTTTTTTGTCTTTCTTTATTTTGATTAATAATGCGAGGGTAAAATTAACGTTTTGAATAAATATCCACATAACTGATCTAGGTACCGTTTTTATAACGGGCGGTATGAGGTGTCTAATACATTCCTCATCAATAACCGACTCCCGAACTCAATTTCTATTTTTGAGCAAATCAACCATATTTTAAAAAAAAATGGTTTTTTTTCATGTTTTCCCTCTAAATAACATTGGTGTCGACTCCATTGCATTTATTTGTATTTTTTGTCGTGCCCGCGAAGGTGGGGTAGCGACAACATGGCGACTCTGCTGGGGATAGCTGAGAGTCAGGCCTTTTAACATTAATTGTATGAATATTTAGTTCATTATTTTAATTTTATCGTTTCATTTTATTTTTGTTTTGTTGTCGTTTTTATTTATTACTTATTTGTAAATAACTCTTGTATGTATAGTTAGTGTTTTTGGTGTTACATACAAGTTTTGTGCTTATTGTTGAGTTTTATGCATTATTGTGTTGAGGTTTGTAGGCTCTCACACACACTTCACTGTTCATGCATTGTTACTTCGACCGTCTATCGGGCCTATTCACCTATTGTTAGCGATATATTGGCTTATCGTCATTGGGTCTTCGTGCACATTTTAATATTGCATTGGTGTATCACACGGATTGTCACTGGGTATTATGGATATGAACCTCATGGTGTCTCGTACATCTTCATCTCATATTCGTGATATCTGAGTCGTCAGCTTCCACTAGTGACGATAGTCTGGGGACCTAGAGGAAGTCTAGTACCACCAAAATTTGCATATATGGACATTAGAACTTCACCCTAGAGTTGGCCTTTTAGTCCGAACAAACCTTGTACGATCATACACATTTGTATAGGACACGAGGTATACATTTTTTATTGTTATTTATTATTCGGCATAAAGTTGGGAAAACTTCCATCCCGCAATCATAATGACTCACCGTCACATAAGCCTGAGTGAATTAAGGTACCATTGCACTTTGATATCTTTATGCCACGATGGAAGGCTCACAAAAAAAACATTTTATAATTCCATCCACATGCATATCATGCACTCATGAAAAAAATCATAATAGCATCTATATGCATGTCAAAAAAAAAATCATAGCATTCACATGCATACCACACACTAAGTAAAAGCAAAAAACAAAAAAAAAATTATAACATTCATGTGCATGCCATGTATTTAAAAACAAAATCATTTCATAGTGACATATATAACCATATCATGTGTAAAAAAAGAACAAAAATACGTTACTTGCATTCATGTACTCAATCATTCAATTTCATGCATGTCGTGTCCTAAAAAAATTGGAATAAAAAGAAAAGAAAATAGAGGATTCACGCGACATTCATATCACTGCAACATTAATTATAGCACTTATGTGAAGTGCATTCATAGTCATACATCCATTACTTACACATATGTGAAATGACTAACTTTATCATATGTTTTTTAGATCTTTTATTGAACGGTGTCTCATTCTATATATCACAAGATCATGGATTATCAACAGAATAGATGTAATCATATTATGGGGTATGTGTGCTCTCTCTATGATTGTCATCAACCACTACACGATGTAGAGGGGTTATAACCCCAGAAAATGGTTGTAGGGTGGTCAACATGTTATGTGCAAAGTTATTCGTTCAATAATGGAAATAGTTTCAATAAGTCAAAAATAAATTTTTTAAAACCAAACTCCTCGAGGGTTACAAATTCAAAATTGGAATCATTACGTGACCTAGGGAAAACAACGCTAATCAAAGTCATATTTTCAACGCCAAAGCTCGAACAACAATGAAGGCTAACAATTCACAAAATGTAGGAATCTATGTGTCGACATATATGTCGGGAAGAGGAGAAGGGTTCTATCATTGATCATTAGTTCTACCTTTTCATCAGCCCCTTGGAGGAAGATAACAAGTTCATGAACAATGTCATCCTTCCGGATGAAGATAATGAAGTTTTAAAGAACTAACAATCTGAGCCGATGATTAACATAATTGTATAGTAATTATTTGATTATGTTGTAATTCATACGCTTTGAATTTTCTTTGGACTTATATTTATGTTACTTGAGACAATATCTTAGTGAATTTGCATGACTATCTAATGATTCTTCATCATTCATCTATTTTTCACTCACATATATTACCCTTCTGCCATACGTTTACGAATATCCATATTTTGTGTCTTATTTCTTCCCCGACGTTTCGCGCATCAACACATGTATCACAATTTTGTAGAGACTTTGTCCAGTTATAAGGTACTTGAACATTTATCAATTGATTCTTTTGCGGTACCTAATAATGATCACATTGAGTTGGCGACGGAGAAGAGGGTTGATGATTAAAAGAAGGGACAATGAAGCAATCAAGGGAATCTGAGAATGTGGGGGAACTACCGAAATTTGAACAAAGCAAGTCTGAAAGATGATTTTCTCATCCTCACGTTGATGTTTTTGTCAATGGTGCGACTATGAGTCATAAGTTATCTCTAATGGAAGAATATGTGGAGCATCATAGACAACAATGATGTACGAGTTGGAAGTTGTTTCGCCCATAGAAGCATACATTCTCTTATTAAGAGTCTTGATGGAAGCATAGCAAGAAGAGTCGGTATAGGTTAACCTCAAGTATAAGCAATTGCTCATGATTGAAGAGAAAAGTTTGGCGGCCATTTTCCACCATAGTAAATTATACCAAGGTAGAGTAACGAGGGCTTTTGATAAGAAGGTTAATCCCAAAGAATTTGAAGTTGGGGACTTAATGCTTAAAAAGATCCTCCAAAATCAAGAACATGCTCGTGGAAAATAGACCTCAAGCCATGAAGGTTCCTAGATTGTCAAGAATGCATTCTCAAGGGTGACTTTGATCCTGCAAGATATAGATGAGAACATTTTACTCAGACCTGTGAACATAGATGCGATTAAGAGATTATATGCCTAAAAAAAGAAAGAAAAAAAAGAAAAAAAAACCTGTTAGGTTGAAAACTCGAAAGAGCAACCTAAGCAAAAAATAGGGTATCAATAAAAGTGTGGTAGGTTGAAAACCCTAAAGGGCGACCTAAGCAAAAGTTAACGCAATAAAAGTGTATGTTTTTCTTACGAGTCTGTCATGCTATAGGCAAATCAAGATCACCCTCACGTTTGTGCATCAAGTGGGAATCATAGAAGTTTCGACCAATGTGGAAATGAGTAAGAAGTTCTGGGAAGAATCAAACAATGAAGTTAACGCAATAAAAGTGTATGTTTTTCTTACGAGTCTGTCATGCTATAGGCAAATCAAGATCACCCTCACGTTTGTGCATCAAGTGGGAATCATAGAAGTTTCGACCAATGTGGAAATGAGTAAGAAGTTCTGGGAAGAATCAAACAATGTTAGCATGATGGTTTAGTTATTCAACTATCTCAGAAGAACAATTGATGGGTGAGCAATTACCTTATACTAGGGCAAAAATTTTGCGAAATTTTGCAACTTGTTCTAGTCTTATAAGACATGGATGAAAATGTTTTTCCCAAACCTATGAATATTGATCCGATCAAGAGTGTCTATGCCAAAAAATAGAAACTTGAAATAAAAGAAAAGCCCGTTAGGTTGAAAACCAAAATAGCTAGCCTAAGCAAAAATTAGGGTATGAATGAGAAAACCGTTAGGTTGAAAACCTGAAAGAGCAACCTAAGCAAACGTTAGCATAAGAATGAAAAGCTCGTTAGGTTGAAAACCCGAAAGGGCAACCTAAACAAAAGTTAGGGCAATGAAAAGGCGACTCTCTTGAAAGTCTACTACTATAGGGGTAAGCCATAATCCTCCATATGTCTGCACATCAAGTTGGAATTGTAGAAGTTTCTGGCATTATGGGATGAAATATGAAGTTCTTGGGATTACCAAACAAGGCTAGCACGATGGTCCAGTTATCCGGCTATCTCGGGAGGTCAATTGATAAATGAGCAAATACCTTATACTAGGGCAACGTTTTTGCAAAATTTTGTAACTTGTAATGCCTCTCGTAACACATATATCCTTAGATCTTCCTATTAAAATTCCTTGAATATCAATAGAATAAAATTTATTCATCTCCCTACTATACATTATGTGCGCATGTTCACTTAGATAAGTCTCAAGTTATATAAATATGATGTTCGAACTGCATAATCAGGTAACTCTTATGATATTGTCTTTCACTAATGATTCAGGTGAACAAAACCCAATGGAACTAAGTCTCGAGGTGTATATCGACGAGGATCAAATGATATATTTTTCCTTAAGGAAGGAAGGCAACATCCAAGGGGATTCCAAGAAGAAAAAAAGAAAAAAAAAAGAAAATAAAAAAGAAGAAGAAAAAAAAATAAAAAGAAACAAAATAAAGAGGACATGATCAATATTGGGTTGATTAGTTTTTGTCTACTGAGGAAGTGTTATGATTTCATATCAATCAATATACACGATGATAATAAAGTTGTTCAAAAATGTGTAATACATTTTACATGCATCATTGCAAATATCTTCGCATTACTCATACAACATTTTCATTCGCACCATCATATACATGCATAGCCGAAAGTCTTGACCTCAAGTACACATTTTGTTTTTGATCCAGAGTTCCTTATTATCCGTGTGTTCCCGTGGTCTCTCTTCACACCTGACCCCGCAGTGGTCTCGTGATTGTGTCTTGACCCCAAGTGGTCTCATCTTATCTTTAACCCAGAGTTCCTCATTATCCATGCGTTCTCGTGGTCTCTCTTCACACCAGATCCCCCAAGTGGTCTCGTGATTGTGTCTTGACCCATGTGGTCTCATCTTATTTTTGACCCAGAGTTCCTCATTATCCGTGCGTTCCCGTGGTCTCTCTTCACACTGACCCCCTAGTGGTCTCGTGATTATGTCTTGAACCCAAGTGGTCTCATCTTATCTTCGACCCATAGTTCCTCATTATCCGTGCGTTCTCGTGGTCTCTCTTCACAACTGACCCCCAATGGTCTCGTGATTGTGTCTTGACCCCAAGTGGTCTTATCCTATTTTCGACCCATAATTCCTCATTATCTGTGTGCTCTCGTGGTCTTTCTCACACCTGACCCCCAATGGTCTCGTGATTGTGTCTTGAACCCAAGTGGTCTCATACTATTTTTGACCCGAGTTCCTCATTATCTGTGCGTTCCCGTGGTCTCTCTTCACACCCAATCCCTTAGTGGTCGTGTGATTGTGCTTTGATCCCTCAGTGGTCTTCCTTATTCTTTTGCACTTCGACCCCTCAACGGTCGCGTGATTGTGTTTCGACCCCTCAATAATCTTCTTTATCCTTTTGCATCCCGACCCCTCTACGGTCGCATGATTATGCTTTGACCCCTCACTGGTCTCTTTTACCCTTTTGCACCCTGACTGTTAGGTATCACTGGCCTAGAAACACCTAGAATGGGGGGTTGAATAGGTGTAGCGGTTATCGATCACCGCTTCTTGAACCAAAACCCAACTGCCGGAAACAGCCCAGTTAATCGATTTACAACAAGGTTTAATCGATTAACTATTGCACAGAACAGAATGATCAGACATGCAATTTGCATAGTAATTAAAACAGAATTGAACAAATATAATACAGATATTTTTACGCACAATTATTAAACATATGACAGTAAACAAATATCCATAATTTCAATTACAGATTCAATTTATAACAGCAAGAAACTTAAAGAAGATAAAGAGAGAAAGAATAGTGCATAAAGGATTTTTATCCTAGTTCGTTTGCGGTCCACTGCAAACTACATCCAGGCCTCCCATTCTGGTTCAGGGAGATTTTCTTTCTTCACAATATTGAAAAATGGATACAAACACCAATTCAATTACAAGCACATAGGAAGTTCTTTTCTTGAAATCTAGGACCTCTAAATCCTTGGTTTGACTCTACCCTTCGCCTGAGAAAACCTTTCTCGCGAAACAGCCCCAACCAAGATTCTTGTCCTCAAATCAAGACCTTCTAGCCTTGGTGAAGAACCTCAATCTATATGGTGATCTCACATCAAGAGACAAATCCAGAATACACAAAAAACACATTAAACAACAAGGTATACTAAGCACAATAATGCTTGGAATGTAACATGAAAAAGACTCAAAGATTAACCCTTTTACTAACCACTTAAGCCATCAAGATTCAAATGAGTTCATCAAATGCAATATACAGATAATTTCTCTCTAACAATATCTAATGCATGAGCATGTGAGCAAGATAAGAATGGATACAGAATTATGCAAAAACAGTAAGCATATGATAACAATCAAAACAACATAATTTCTCTCTTCTCACGCATGCAATCTCTCTTGCAAAAACAGTTAAACAAGTATGCAAAATGCTCTCTAACCAATCCTATACAATAGAATGCAATGCTATGGTTCTCTGAACGTTGCCTCTTATTTATTAATCGATTAACGAATAACAGACTAGTTAGTCGATTAAGATTCTTCATTAATCGATTAACGAAGCAACAAAATGATAGAAATGTTGCTCTTCTACTGTTAGCCCCGTTTTTGTTGGATTCCATCCATATCCTGGTATGGCACTTCTTCAAGTGTACCCGAAATATCATCAGGAAAGACCTTTCTCTTCTCTTTTGGAGAAGATTCGTCAAAATGGACATGAATAAACTCTTCTACTTGCATGGTATATTTATTAAACACACGAAATGCCTTGTTATGTAATGAATACCCTAAGAATATGCCCTCATCAGCTTTCGAATCAAACTTTCCTAAAATTCTTTTTCCATTATTCAAAATAAAACATTTGCACCCGAAAGCATGAAGGTGAGCAATATTTGGTTTTCGACCTCTAAAAATTTCATAAGGTGTTTTTCAAGAAGTAGGTCTAAGTAGTTTTCTATTTATTACATAACATGTTGTGTGAACTGCATCGGCCTAGAAATACTTTGGGACCTTGCTCTCTTTTAGCATAGTCCTCGCGAGTTCCTCTAGAACTATATTTTTCCTCTCAACAACTCCATTTTGTTGAGGAGTACGAGGAGCTGAGAACTGATGCATAATACCATGTTTATTAAAGAACTTATTAAATTTATAATTTTCAAATTCTCCGCCATGGTCGGATCGAATGTAAATAATCTTTAGGTTAGACTGGTTTTGGATTTGCTTGGCTAGACATTTAAAAGATTTATAAGCATCGCTCTTTGATGCTAAAAATAAAGTCCAAGTGAATCTAGAAAAAAACATCGACAATAACTAAGGCGTAATAGCTCCCACCAAAACTCATAATTTGTGATGGTCCAAACAAGTCCATATGGAAAAGCTCCAATGGTCTAGTAGTGGATATCACATTCTTTTTATTAAATGAATTCCTGACTTGTTTACATTTCTGACACATGTAACAGGAATCCTGAGTTTTAAAATCGAGTTTTGGAAGACCAATTACTAAATTATTTTTCGATAATTTTTGTAAATGCTTCACGTGTATGTGAGCAACGCGTCTATGCCAAAGCCATATGTCATCTTCTTTTGAAACTAGACATTCTGAGAAAAGAGAAGTGATATCCTCCAGATTAACCATATAAATATTATTTACTCGATACCGACAAACTTAATTTTAGATAATACATAACGAATGATACAACAGTCAGAATCAAAAGACACAATATTACCTTTGTCGCATAATTGGCTTATGCTCAACAAATTGTATTCCAAACCTTCTACGTATAGAACGTTCTCGATTATTGTGTGGGTTGAGTTGCCAATCTTCCTGGTGCCCAAGATTCTTCCTTTGTTGTTGTCTCCATAGGTGACAAATCCATTTTCTTTCAACGACAAGTCTAGGAATTTCGACTTGTCCCCAGACATATGTCTCGAACAGCCACTATCAAAATACCAATTTTGTTCGTGTGTTCGAAGACATACCTGCAATATAGATCACCTGCTAGACTCAGATACCCAAATTATTTTGGGTCCTTTCTTGTTAGTGACTAGGGAGCTATCTCCCTTTCTTACCCAAGCGTAAACACCACTAGGTATCCCATATCTCCTGATGTAACAGGATTGAGATGTATGGCCATATGTGCCACAGTAATGGCATGTAAGGACTCTATTTTTCTTATTTAAATTTTTATATTGGCGTGTTAGAGGTCTCCTATATGGTCTATTTTTATGGGATGGGGAACATACCCTAATCCAGTATGGTCACCAACGTTCCTTGTTTTGCTAAGCAGAGTGTCTAATTGGGTTTTACTATTTGTAAGTTTTGCGAGTTTTTCATTCAGTTTAAAATTTTCGTTTTTCAAGTCCTCACAAGACTCACAAGTAGTATTTTGACATAATTTATTTTTCGAGCAATCACATGAAGCACAGGAAAAAATTAGATCTAAGGTTTCACTTTCCAGTTTTAATTCATCTAATTCTTTTTGCAATTGAATTATTTTTTGTTGGTTTAGCGAAATTATTCTTTTTCTCTCGTTACTTAATTTTGCTAATTTTTTAAGTTCTTCATGCATCTCAACATAAGAACTATATAATATTTCATATGAGGGAAAATCAGAAGAAAATGATGATGTGTCAGAGTATACCTCATTTGAAGTATCCTTGCTACCTGATCTGCAAGCCTCATCTGTTATCGCCATTAAGCACAGCTTCACGGTCTCCTCTTCATCCAAGGTGCTTGATGTTGTTTCTTCCTTCGGTACATCCCAGACGATGTATGTTTCCTTTGACTTGAAGTCCCGGGGAGTGCTCTTCTCTGAATCAAATCTTTTTAAGTAAGTGGGGCACTAATACTTCATGTGTCCCGGCTTACCACATTCATGGCAAGTGAAGCACTCCTTTGTCTTTCCTTTCTTGGTTGATTCACGCGCTTCTTTCCTTTGGAATCGTCTAAGTCCTCATTTCTTATTCAATAAAATTCCAAATTTTTGCACAAGGAGATTTAGCGTTTCCTCGTCAATGTCTGAATCGGAGTCGTCATTATCTATCTCTTCATTGGGTTGTGATGTTGAAACTTTGAGAGATATTCCCTTCTTTTTGCGATCAGACTCCTCATGCATGGTCAGACACCTAATCTCCACCTCATGCTCCTGAAGCTTTCCAAAGAGTGTTGCCAAAGGCATGAAGTCTAGATCCTTGGACTCCATGATTGTCGTCACTTTAGGTTGCAATCTTCTGTTAAGACAGTATAAGACTTTATTAGTGAGCTCCCCTTTGGTGAACATCTTATCTAGAGCAATAAGATGGTTAATAATGTGAGTGAATCGCTTTTGCATATCGATTGATTCACTCGGTAGAATACAAAATAATTCGTATTCGTGAGTTAGCGCGTTTAACCGGGCGCGCTTGACCTTGCTAGTGCCTTCGTGAGTCACTTGTAAAGTGTGCCACATTTTCTTGGCACTCTGACATTGAGACACCCGAAAGAATTCATCGTAGGATAGGGTCGATGTAATGATGTTTTTGCCGCGAAGGTTGAATTGGACCTTCTTGCGCTCCTTATCGGTCCATAAGCTTTTTGGCTTTTCTTTCAGTTCGCCATCCACTAAGTGAAGTGAGAAGAAGAACCACTGATTACAGATTCCCAAATATCAATAGCCTCAATGAATATTTTCATTCGGACTTTCCAGTAGGCGTAACCCTCGCCATTGAATACGGCAGGGCAGTTAATGGATGCGCCATCACCGCCAAAAGGGTTGGTGGAACCCATTTTAATTCCCTTCGGATCATGATGATACGATTGAGCTAGCACGTCGTACTAGCTCTAATACCACTTGTTAGGTATCAGTGGCCTAGGAACACCTAGAATGGGGGTTGAATAGGTGCAACGATTATCGGTAATTGCTTCTTGAACCAAAACCCAACTGCTAGAAACAACCCAGTTAATCGATTAACAGCAAGGTAATTGCACAGAACAGAATGATCAGACATGCAATTTGCACAGTAATTAAAATAGAATTGAACATATATAATATAAATATTTTTACGCATAATTATTAAGCATATGGTAGTAAGAAAATATCCAGAATTTCAATTACAGATTCAATTTATCACAGCAAGAAACTTAAAGAAGATAAAGAGAGAAAGAACAGTGCACAAAGGATTTTTATCCTGGTCCACTGCAAACTACATCCAGGCCTCCCCTTCTGGTTTAGGGAGATTTTCTTTCT
>NC_032018.1:6723205-6745177 GCF_001865875.1 Lupinus angustifolius
GGCTAATTCCATCTCCTTGAAATATTCATCAACACTTTTAGACCCTTGTGTGAGCCTTTGTAGTTTGTTGTGAATATCCCTTGATAGGAGTTAGGAGCAAACCGTCTCCTCATGATCAACTTCATTTCCTCCCATGTATTAATTGGTTCAACACCAATCCTTCTCCTCTCCTTTTGAAGCTGATCCCACCAAATCATGGCATACTCCTTGAACTCCAAGGCTGCCACCTTCACTTTCTTCTCCTCATTGTAAGAATTGCAATCAAACACTTGTTCAATTTTTAATTCCCACTCAAGGTAAGCCTCCGGATCATTTTTGCCAATAAAGGTTGGAACCTTTATCTTGACCCTTTCTAATTTGTTATCTTCCCTTCTTCTCCCCCACCTTGCTTCCCTCATTTGCCTACCCCTGCCTCTCTCCTCATCCAAGTCACTTGAATACCCATAGGCTCGGTTGTCAAGCCGCCTATCATATTCTAATTTCATTTGCTCCATTTGCCTTTGGAGTGTTTGAAATTGTGTGGTGATCGTGGCATGTAGGGTTGCTTTCCTTGGGAACAATGGAGAACTATCACTTTCGTTATTAGACATTTCACTCAAACCATGTGTATCACTCACTTTTTTTTGTGTGGAAAATGTAGGGAATTATGTATCACTCAACACTCTATCCTCCATGGCCTTCTTAAGTAAACCAAGTTTTGAACCAAGAATTTTGTGAAAGAAAATCACTCCAACTTCTCAAAATTGGAACGTTGTGACTTGAGTTACACCTCAAAGAAAGAACTTGACACTTTTTTGTTTAGACTCTTTTTGGATTCTTTGAACTTTTGAAGAATCACTTTGACACTTTGTTTTTTGACACTTGATTTTTTTGGATTTTTGACACTTTTTGATATATTTTTTTGGATTTTCACTCTTTTTGACACTTTTTGATTTTTGATTTTGCACTTTGACAATTTTGAAATATAAAGATAAATAAAGATAGATATACTCACGGCTAAAAGAAAAGATTAGTGAACACCAAGCAAGAGACTAGCTCTGATGCCACTTGATGTGAACCTCTTGGTTAAAAGGCTCTTGAAACGATCTATCTTGGTTGGTGTTTTGGCCTTAGCTCTCAGTTGAGTAGAGCTCTAGAAAATAACCAGCGGAAATGTATTGAAATTGGATAAAAGAAGATGAAAAGGATTTAAGGTGAAGGTGCCACAACACTTGAGGTGTTGATAAGCAAAGTGATGCTTGCTACAAGAACTTGGTTCTTGATAAGAACTTCTAATCTTGGTTCAGCCAAGAAGGTTTGGAGAATACTCTCACAAGGATATAATCCTTTTTGATTCACAAAGGAATTCAATTTACTTTCAACTCAATGTGTTTATTTCATAGCAAAAAGCCTTACATTTATAGGCAAGCCTCTTAAGGCTCCCACAGTTTGCAACCAAGACTTATGCATAGCAAGTTTACATTGGATTCCCTAAAACCAAATGAATCTAATCCTAAACTAGACTATATTCAAGTAGTAAAGAAATAAGCACATGTGTTTCGTGTGCTTTATTACAATTGAAAACAAACTTAATGACTTGGCCTAAGGTGCTTGATTGCCACGGTGGGATAGTGATGAGCATGGGATTCCTTTCTCCTTAAGTGCACGGCTCAAAAATTAAGTCATATGATCAGTGAGACTTGAAGACTCCTTAATGCTCACAGCTAAGCTTTGATGAGCTCCATTGGATTCTTCCAATTTGGCACATGGAAATTGTTGGAGTTAAACCTTCTTAATGCTCCTCGGGTACACTTGGACTTGGCATAGGATTCCTTTTCTAAGGAATGAATTTCCCACGGCTAAGTGTTGATTAAGGATGCACTAAATAACATAGAATGTCATTGGTGCAAGATGGTAGGTTGCCAACGGCTAGGACATGTGCATAATGCACCATTAAGGTCCCAAACGACCATATGCTAATTTCACACGAGCGACTTTGCTCCAACAGCTCTGAAATTAACTTAGGATTCCTCTGGATGAAATATGCCCAGGTGGATTTAGCTCCAACGGTCCAGACATGCTGTTTAAGCCTCATAAATGCTCCATTAAGCTCCTCCACGGTCATATTGTGATTTCCTTCGAGCAATCTCCCTCCAACGGCTACAATAGTCTTTATTTACTTGCCAAATAATATTAGACAAAGTTAGAATGAGTTTGGTTCACGAAAATTATAAGTTGGTCCAAGCATTAAAGTGTCGGTTACACTTTTAGGCTTGACCTAATCATCCACGAGCCATTTTTCATCCTGGTCAATTTTTATGGGCATATTTATGACAAACATACTTGAATTAAATAAACTAAGTGTTGGACAAAAGTTAGCCCATACATTTATTATAAAAATTAAATTTGCTCAATACTAATTAAATTGGCTAGGCTTGAGGCTATTGCCAATGCCTGATGCGGCATGCTAGGCACATGCGCCTCGGTCAGATTTCTTGGCCAGGCCAGTTTGGCCCAGCGCCTGGTGCAACACTGGGTGCACCAAAGTCCCCAACTCGGTTAGAGTTGTCTCAGTCAGAAATTGAGCCTGATGCGTTTGGCTCCATGCTAGGGCCATTTTTGGCACCTTGGTCAGACCCGTGGTCTGACTCATGCGCATGGCCTGGTCCATCCTTGGCTCGGTGAGAACCA
Organism: Lupinus angustifolius; assembly: GCF_001865875.1. Classification (NCBI taxonomy): domain Eukaryota; kingdom Viridiplantae; phylum Streptophyta; class Magnoliopsida; order Fabales; family Fabaceae; genus Lupinus; species Lupinus angustifolius. Next base: position 6,725,876 of record NC_032018.1, read on the forward strand.
TGGACCAAGATGCTAGTGAGCATCTTTATATCCCCTTGGGCTATTTTTGGCTCACCATCATGGATCAACATTATGAGTTGTCCAAGGGCATTTTGAACCCTGTTTGCTCTAGCCCTAGTCACAGGACCACTTATGCCTTCAAGGCCATCAATATCAAAGTTAGGCTCTTTGAGGTTCACATCAGAAGGTGATGTAATGAAATATATAAACCACTTCAATAATAGATGAATAGATGCATTCATGATTGTTATCTTAACACATGCAAGAATCAAAGAACCACACAGTCATAATAATTTTTAAAATTTGCATATCTTTACCAAATTAAATATCCTTTATTTCTATTGTTTATTTACATTACTATTTTATCCTTAGTTAAGTAAATAGCCATCATTTCTGTCTAACTCATGGCATTGTTCAAAATTGTTGATGAATAGATAAGTTCAGAATAAGTATTATTTATTTAAGAACAAATATTTATAAAATTAACACTTGAATGTAGAATTATAACTTTGATTCTACTTTTTTCAAATATAGTTTTCAAGCAATTCAACATTATGAGACATTAAGTCAACTTATAAGTGAAGTAAAAAAAGAAGTAAAAATATAGTTTTCAGTCAATTATATATGACAATTTAAAGAATATAAAGTAAAAAAAAACATTGAAGATATTAATATATGATAAGGATGGTAAAACTCTAATGTCAACAACAAATGTTGTTTATAATAAACTTTTCCAAAATCTATAATATGTATTTTACTTCTACTAAAGGATTTGTATACTACATTATTATTATTTTTTCTAAACCCTAATGTATAATTTATTTCAACTTTATGAGGTTAAATATAAATTAAAAACATTTCAACCACAATATTAAAAGTCAAGATAATTGTCAGCTAAGATTACACTTCATGATATTTATCATAAAATATGTTAATTATTTACATAATATTACAATATAACACTAATTTCTTTCTGTTTTATTATACAACTTTGAAATTTAATTTTTTAAATTTCTACCACCAATAAAATACATCAACTCGTGCAAATGCACGTGTATCCTACTAGTATTGAAATAAAAGGATATTTTTTCCTCATTCGTTGTTGTGAGATTTTTATTTCTTAATAATAGTGCTTGTACAAGAATATTCATGTGCTTATTCTTATTAGAAAATGTGGATCCAAAAGACAACCTGTTGGTACATGCAAAAATATTGTATGATTACTCACAATAATAACTTATAGCTGAGTACGAGTATCATAATATTTACCCCGCTAGTATCCCATAATTATAAGTTGAGTACGAGTATCATAATATTTACCCCGCTAGTATCCCATAATTATAAATTTATATTTCAATTAAGTATTATATATATATATATTATAATTTTATATTACTATATTATCTATTTTATTATTTAATAATGATTTTTCGTGATTCCACTATAGTGATAAATTTATATATGTTATTATTCATACAATAATTATATATATATTAATTATTAAAAATATATAATTAAATTTGAAAACTCATTACTAGTTATAAATATTCTATCCTCATAAGTATTTGTAAATATGAGCAATGTGGGCATGACAAAACACTATCTCCTCGATCCTATCTTATTACCATCCTAGATACTAGTGTGACGATAAGCATTTCATGATTGTCTTATGTATTTCATTTTAATGAATTGTAATATTTTTTATATCGTAATTTTTATTGGGTGTACTATATTATATATTTTTGTCTTTCTTTTAATGGTTAAATTAAGGTGAGAGAGTGGTTAATATGTTGATAGTGATTATATATAATTATATGGTTTTTTTGTAGAAATTAAAAAGTATTAAGGACAAAATAGAAAACAAAAATTATACTATGATGATAATTACACCATATTTTTCTTCTATATATAGTATAAAAGTATAGATGAATGGTATGTAATAAACCCAACTAAAAAAAATATTTGTCTTCATAAAAATATAAAATAATTATTGAGATGGGTAATAAAGTATAAAATAAGTAGTGAAATAAGAATAAAAATATTTAAATTGCATAAACAAACTAAGCTATTTTTATATGTAAATGCGAAATTAGGTGTTGTTGTTTGTGACGTGAACCATTTTGCTACCCTTGAAATTATTGAGAGACAGGTTGAGAAAACAGAGTTTCAATGGCGAGCAGGTACTGGGTAGTTTCTCTTCCCGTCCAAAATTCTCCATCCACTCTTTGGACGCAATTGCAGGATCAAATCTCTAAGCACTCCTTCGATACTCCTCTTCATAGAGTATTCTCCCTCTCTCTCTCTATATATATATTCATTCTCTTACATGTTTTCATTTTCTTCTCTACAATTTGCAGTTCAATATCCCTAATCTCCGCGTCGGAACCCTAGATTCTCTCCTCTCCCTCAGCGATGATCTCGCCAAGGTGAATCGGAGCACTACTCCCCTGATTATAATGCCAATTTTCGATTCACGATCCTGAAATTGGAATTTGAATATGTTTTCTTTATTTAACTGTTTCTGTATTTTGACGATGTGTGTTGAAATTGTGTGCAGTCGAATAATTTCATGGAAGGAGTGTCGCACAAGATCAGGCGCCAGATTGAGGAGCTGGAGAGGATTTCCGGCGTGGAAAGCGGCAGCCTCACCGTCGATGGAGTTCCTGTTGATTCCTACTTGACCAGGTTTCCTTTCGTTTTTTTCATTCATCGCTTAGATCTGTGATCTACTATGTGTTTTTGATTCGTTTGCGAGTGTGATGAAATCTAAATATTCTCGTTTGATTTAGGTTTGTTTGGGATGAAGCTAAGTACCCGACTGTGTCACCATTGAAGGAGATCGTGGATGGTATTCATGGTCAAGTGGCAAAGATTGAGGATGATCTCAAGGTTTTCATTTTTTTGTTACTCTGTAGTTGCAAATTTCTGTTAGATTTATGAGATAAGCAGTTTTAGTTGTAGCACATTATTACTTCTTGTCGTTCACGGCCTCCCTTGTGGTAAACCGTTCCTTTTTGGCTACCAAACAACTAGCGAGTTGCAATAAATAATATCTATCTTGCTTAAGTTATGGCTAACTGCCATGGAGGGATGCTAAGCCTGTGTTCATATGAAGGTCTTGGTTAGCTTAGTTTGGCATCTTGCTACCTGGATATAATTTAGTCGATATTTTGGCTTGCAAGCTTGTAATTCATATAAGTCTGAAATGAGATAGATTGTAGAGATGATATATCAGTTTGTGTAGCCTTGTTCTCTTTTTGGGGAGAAAGAGGATGCTACATGTTTAACTTCTGAAATGATGTAGAAGAAAAACATCTATTGAATCGACTGACTTTATATGCTAAAACACTTTCCACTTTGATCCATGTGCTTAAGGCTCCTCTGGAATTTAATTTAATGTCAAAACTTGACATCTGATCCGGTGACCTTTCTGTGATGCCACTTTGCCACTATCAAGTTGTCATCTGAGGTCAGTTTGGTATGAGTCACTCAGTCTCTTGATGGTTTGGAAATCTTATGGTTGTCTCCTAAGGCTTAGAAAAAGAAATAAATCAGATTAGCCAGTCCCACTCTTGAGATGACACTTCATTGTCATAAACCAATTACCGATGTTGCTGAGTCATAGATGCATAGTCTAAATATATTTTAAACTAATCATCTGCTTGGGACGTAGGACATAAGGCCATAGTATTAGATCTAATAGTGTAATACCTGATAGTAAGGCTTTGGCTGTTCAGGGGTACTAACGGCATTTATGGCTGTAATGGGGAAGTTTTTCATGAGCTTATGCATCAATAACCAATCAAGCCTAATCCCATATCCAAGGGCATGAATAAGCTACCCACTCTTTTATGTATTAGGGAGTTGATGTTAAGCTTATGCAATTCAATGTTTGCACCAAACAATTGATAAGATCATAATGTATTAACTTATCACCTTATCCTATCAGTCCTATTCCGAAGAGATGGGTCAAACTGAAATCAAAATCAAATTCAGGATGATTGGGTTTCAAGTTCTGATACAATTGTCAATTTATATATTTATCAGGATTCAGGATGCTGGTAGACCCCTGGTTATGAGATGTATGTGAGAAATGATAGAAAGGGAGTTAGTGGATACACAACGGGTAAGATGGGAAATATTTAAGCCAATGACCTGCACTATAACTGTATGCCTTTGTGGCAGTCGGAAGGGTGAGAATGGAAATTAACTTAGGAATGAGTGGGGATAAATGTGAGATGAGCTGAGAGTAGAGGTAGGCAATTATCTCTTAAGGTTAATCAGACTGTAAATAAATCTTCTAAGTTTGCAGGTCTTTTCTTTCTTGTTCTGTTCAGCTTAATTAAATTGTAAGGAGCCAGTCTGTTTTTTCTAGTAAGTTTGTGTGCCTATGAAATGCATTTTAGTTGACCCTGAGTATTAGGAAATAGGAGTAGAGTAACTTGAGTTGTAGTAGTGATTTTTTATACATGGAAGCCTATGTTATTTTTGGGAGAATTAACAAGAACTGTTAACAAAACAAAATTAAGAGTCAAACACCAAAAACAATTCCTCTAACAGGAATGACTATTCAGAATGGTTGATTGACCCTGATTGGTAAATTAGTTGTTCTTGTTAATTTTGTATTTTTAGTAGTATTTCTCATTAATTCTCCCATTTTCCCCCAGGGTTCTTTCCTTGTTGCTCTTTCCACTTCGGGTCTCCTTTCTTCACTAACAGTTCCAAAGGCCTTTCTCTCTGCAAATAAATTGATAAAATAAAATGAAATGAAAAATAATAGGTCTATCTATTTGGCCAAAGAATACGTTGTGACCAGCCATTTTGCAAAGGTCTTGCAAGCTAAAATTGTTTTCTCCGCCCCCATTTATGATTTGTATTCTTTTTTTTTTGTGGGTGGAATAAAGTAAAGAACATCTCTTGTTATTTTGCATGATGTAATTGAACTTTTTCGGATAAAAATATGTCAGGAGGCCCAGTACACGAGGCTCTCACTTAGTGGAGTCTGTGGAGGGTAGATGTACACAGTCTTACCCCCGTAAAATAGGTAATTTGAATTTTCTATTTGACCCTTGAATCTTTGTCTTTCATCTCAGGTTCGCATTTCAGAATATAACAATATCCGTAGTCAGCTTAATGCTATCAACCGAAAGCAAACTGGAAGGTGCAGATTTATTTAACAACTAATATAGTTTTCAAATATAAGGTATTCTATTTCTTATATCCCCTACTTGTGTATTTCAGCTTAGCTGTCCGTGATCTTTCCAACTTGGTAAAACCTGAGGACATTGTAACTTCAGAGCATTTAACTACCCTTCTTGCAATTGTTTCCAAGTATTCACAGAAGGATTGGCTGTCAAGCTACGAAACATTGACAAGCTATGTGGTAAGAGATGCAATATTTGCTCACAAATTTGAAATTTTGTTTTTTTCCTTGGATTTTCTTTTGTGCTTTCCCTGAGATTATTGTAATGGAAAAATCCCTGTAATTCATCTCCAAAGTCCAATTATGTTTTGACACCCTTGAATATTTCAGGACATGTTTTCAGTTTCCTTGCTTTATTCCTTATTCTGATTAGGACGGGTATTTTAGGTCCCCAGGTCTTCTAAGAAGCTGTATGAAGATAATGAATATGCTCTTTATACTGTAACACTCTTCAATCGTGTTGCGGACAATTTTAGAACTAGTGCACGAGAAAAGGGGTTCCAAGTAAGTATTTTTCTTAATTTGCATATACTGTCTTAAATCTGTTAATATTGGTACACTCTGTATTGTTTTAGTGATTTTAATCCTGCAACTTCTGTATGGAAAACTTTGGATGGAGGAGTGCATTGGTAATGCCAAGTGTTTTAGTTTCATTTCATGAGTTGACGAGAGGTGTTTAATGGAATTTGTCATTGTATTCAGATTCGTGATTTCGAATACAGTCCAGAAACACATGAAAGTCGAAAGCAGGAATTAGACAAATTGGTTCAAGATCAGGAAAGTTTGAGAGGTTCTTTGTTGCAGTGGTGCTATACCAGCTATGGAGAGGTATTATTTATTTATCTATCACTAATTTTAATTTGTAGAGAAACTCAAGAAACGAGACAGAATTTGAAGGTAGTGGTAAAAACCAAGGAGATGATGGGAACAAGTATGTTCACAAGTAGATGACTTCCTTCTTGCTTGATTTTGATGTACCTTGATGTGTCTGTTTCTAAATTACCCTTTCAATCTGAGACCAGTTCTTAAAATTTCTAGTGTTTATTGAACTATAATTTGCACTATTCTGACCTGTGGTTCTTCTCACTCATAAATTTTACGTGTTATTATTTGAAGGTTTTCAGCTCCTGGATGCACTTCTCTGCTGTACGTTTATTTACTGAGAGCATTCTGAGATATGGTCTTCCACCTTCTTTCTTGGTAGACCCCTCTTTTAAAACCTAATCTCGGTCTCCATTTTGCATCCTTTCCGATATTTATCACTGAGCATTGGATCTTGTGTTGATTCCAGGCAAGTGTTTTGGCTCCATCAGTAAAGGCTGAAAAGAAAGTACGTTCTATCCTTGAAGGGCTGAGTGATAGCACAAACAGGCAAGTAACTTATTAATGTATATGTTGTCTCATCTAATGGTTTAATATAGATGGACTCAAGTAATTTTACACATTGCCTAGACACACACAGACACAAACTGTTGGACATAAAGAAAACATGAAACATTGAGAAGCCCTTTTAATTTTATTATTTGAAGAGTCAAACAGTGAACCTAATGTACCAATTTGAACTGTACTTCATCTGAGAGGTTCATGCAACCTCATCACAAAATTCTCTGAGAAGACAACTTCACACTGGTTTCATGTTATAACATGAAGAAGACAAAATGTTTTTTCTTGAGGCGTCATCATAATTCTTGGCCAATTTAAACTCATTTGAGATGCTGTTAGTTGACACACTTGACAGCTAGATGAAAGAGGGTTAGACATAAACAAAAATTTGTTGGTACCTTGCTTGATATGTACTTCTGTAGTTTAATCCTTTACTAAAGCAAAATGAAACATGCAACTTGTCTCTTCGCTTTCCTCCTATTTACTAAACTTAATCAAAAACAAAAAAACAAAGGAAGTAATGGTTAATATGTAGCGATGTTCTAAAAACCGGTCTAGAGCAACTTGCTCAACTGGTTAGGCCAACCTTGGTTGACCATAAAAAGGTAGCCGGTTTAGCAAATTGAATTATGACCTAGAGCTATTGCTGGTTTGACCTTCAGTTTGGTTTTAAAAAAATTGATAGATAGTTATTTTAAAATTTAAAACTCCTCTACTCTCTTGATTCTCTAACATATTATTTGGTTAGGGGAACATGGGGGGAGGAAATGAGGAGGCGAACAATGTGTTTGGTTGGAGGTGAATGTCGGGGAGGGTAGGAACCTTATTCGGTTTAAAATTTGGAGGGGAGAGAAGGAAAATGAGGAGGCTAACCCTCCCCTCCAAAACTGAAAGGGTATTGGGGGATGACCTAAGGTTTTTATGGTCTTTCCTTTCCATCCCCTTGCAAATTAAAGGATAGGAAGGAAAATAGAGTTTTTTTTATCTTCACTCCCTAACCGAACAAAACAAAAGGATATTTTCCATCCCTTCCCCTCTTTTGAACCGACAGTGTGGATTTGAAGGGAGGGGAAAAGTAAGGGGATTTGGTGGCGAGGAATTTGTGAACAAGTAAAGGAAAATATGTATGAAATGGTAAGACGGTAAAACACTTATTTTCCTTCCCTGTCACTTGTAAACCAGATAAGGTTATTTTCTAACCTCTCCCCTCCCTAACCCCTCCCACCCTCTCAATTGAAGTCCCTCCCTTCCTTTGAACTAAGTAGTCTATAAATAAGAACAAAATAAACTAATGGATTGAAATTTTTTCAAACCTTATGAGCTCCCCTATATATCATGTGTGTGTATTATTATTCTGATTTAAGTCTGCTCAAAAACTTAATTCATGTACCTGTGATATACTTTAGCAGAACTAGCCTGTCTCAAATTATGCCTCCACCATTGTTAATAATGTCTTGCACATGCTCATACTGTACCTTTCATATTTTGCTTGCAGTGCATACTGGAAGACTGAGGATGAAGCAGGTGCCGGGATGGCTGGCTTAGCTGGTGATGCAGATGCTCACCCTTATGTCTCCTTTACTATCAATCTTATTTAATGTTCCCAGTATCAAATTCCTTCTCTTGATTTAAACTCCTTTAAGGGTTCCTTTGGAACACAAATAATGCCATTGCCAGGATTTTGTATATTGCGGAAATGTTCCATTCTTTGTTATTTATATATAATTGGAGCAACCTAAAGTTCCAAGAGGGCAGTGTCTGGTATCATGATTTGATTGTTAGCAACTTGTGTTGTTTCATTGAAGGTATCTTGTTTGATTATGAGGACAAGTAAAAATTTGTACTCTTCTGATTGTGTATTGTTTAAGGGAGTCTTAATAATGCATTATTTGATCATATATCAAAGTTATTTATTTGATCAGTGAAATTAACATTTATATATATGGAAATCGCTAAAGCACTCATCTTTTTTTAATAGACAATACAATTCTCATTTGTTTCTATTTAAAATCATTTGCAGCTGTTGGTAAATCTGAAAACTCGAAACCAGAAGGAATAGATTATATTAACACATCAGGTATCATCCTATACAATAGAATCCGCAGATTCTATTCCGAAGGAGGGTTATTCCATATTTAAACCCACTATCCCCCCTTGCCCCATCTTTAATTTCCTTCTTGCAGTTTGTGCTCTAAATTGGTGGTATGATAAGATGGTTGGAAAAAATAAAATGTGGGGCTGGGTTAACGCCTTATTATTTTGGAGTTTTTTTTAGAGACAATAGAATGGAATATATTTTCATTCTATTTCATCCTTCTGAATTTCCAAACACACATCCAGTGCATATTAGTAAAAAAAATACTAGTACATGATTTTTTATTACTTATTTTATTTGGAAATATGATAAAAAATGACAGCTTAATGCTCGAGCCTACTGGTTAGTGGGATCTAGGTCTCGCACGGTTCCTAAGTGATAAAAGAAAGAACTCATCTTTCTTTTTTTATTATCTTCCTCGCGTATGTATAAGACTGAATCCATTTGAATGTAAAAAATGGAGGAATATCAAGTATATTTAGAACTAGATATCTCTGGCCAACAACACTTCGTATATTGTATCTATATTTTATGGGAGGGGATTCAATTACTCTAAGAAACTTACTCCGCATCTTAACCCATCAATTCTAGGAAAAATTCAATGGTTTGAATTAGTGAGTAGATCTAAATCATTAGATTTCTCTATAATTGATGGCTAAAATGTGAAGTCAGTTTTTTAAACTTGCTTTTGCAGTAAGTGAATCTTCTTTCATATTTTATTTATAATTTTTTTGTATGAAACATGAAAAAAAATTACTAAAAATATAAATTACTCTTTTATAGAATATATATTGCTACATGTACGTAATTATGGGTGCACATCTTCTGTCCCAAAAAAATCTATCACTTCATGTACTATTTACTTATAATTGGTTGAGAAAATATATTTAAATTAAAATTTAAATATTTTTCTGACTAATAACAAGTAGTAGCACATGAAGTGATACATTTTTTTTATAGAAGATGTCATTTTGGTAATTTGTTGGAACTTGCATGTTTTAAAGGCAAATTAATGAGGAGTTGGGTGTGAAATGAAAAAACTCAAAAATCCCACAAAGAATGGAGGAAAGATTTTGAAAGACTTTATAAGCCTCAAGTGCCCCTTTGGAGTGTTCGAAGGGGTTCAATGGTTTTGTGGTGGGTTAGGATTCATTCAAACAAAACTCCCACATGCGCGCATGCACCATCATCTCCTTTGTCGCTACCTATCTGGCTTGGCTTGGCTCGGTTTGTGTTCGAGTTTGGCCCAACGTATTTTAAACAATTTTTTTAATTTAATTTTTGGATGTGTGCATGACCAAGTCAACACACGTGTAGTACATATATGACTGAGTCAGCACATAGTTGGAGAGTAAGGAGAATGAGGAGGAAGAACCAGTCAAGGTGGAGGAGAATCCGGTCGTGTGACCATTGACTCTTCCTCACTATCGGATCATCTAGCCATTTGGGACGCAATTTCCCATATGGGTCGTTGGATGAAGGTAGTCATTGGAGGCCTCATGCCATAAATAGAGGTCTTCTCCCTTCATATTTTCTCGTCCCAAGTTGAATACTCTATTCCTCGACTTCTTCTTTCTCTCTCATAATCTTTGTCGAAGCATTTCCGACCAACTTCTCTTTCTTTCTTTTTGTGGTACTGGAATTGGCACATATAGCTAAATTGTGGGAAATTCGAGAACTAACACTCTTAGTCAGATTATGTGAAAGTAGAATTAGTATGAGTAGTCATATTGTGGGGATTTCGAGAATTGGCACTGGTAGTCCTGTTGTAAGTGTATTCAAGACGTTTCTTGTAAGATCAAGATGACAAACTAAGAGTCGGTGAATTAGTTTTCTGCACCAAGTTAGAATTTTCACAACTTTAAATGTAAGATATGTAGCAGCATAATAGTTGCAGAAAATAAATTAAGTAAGGAGTAGGGAGAAGAGTAGAGATACACTAGAAATTTTATATTGGTTCACCTACTTGTCTAACGAAGGTTACGTCAAGTCCTCTTATCGCACAAGAGATTTTCACTGATATAATGAGTTCCAGTTACAAATCTCACCATAAGATTACAAGTACATTACACACTCGCCAATATCTCACAAACTTAGATGAACACCTCTTCTAAGCAACACTCTTTCCCTTTTCATCACACCCTATGTTAAAAAGTGTACAGCAAATTGAGTGCATAATATGACATGGTTAAAGATTGCTTTACAAGATACTACAATTCTAAACTTGAAATCCTTATGATCTTTCGATGTAGGTAGTACACAATGCTCTTAGTGTTTAAAGTATGAAAACTTAGAGAAAACACTTGGATGCATCTTCAGAAAAATCTGAAAGTTAAAAACTCAGTTACAAGAACAAAGTGTATAAAATTTGTGAAAGATGTTGTGTGTTGAAGTATGTCACAAATTGGATGTCTCAATGCCTTTAAATATATTTCTAACCAACCATCGTACCCTGAGATGAAATTAGAAGATGTTTGGAATAAAATCCATTCATCTGGGATGAAAGCTATTCAGTTTTGATTTGAAAATCTGGTGTAACAACTCTCAATAATCGATTACTATATTTGGGTAATTCATTACCCAATATTTCTGTCTAACTGAGTAATCGATTACTCTATGTTAATTTTGCTAGGTAACCTATTACTTAGTTTGAATAACCTATTACTCAGTTCTAGTAACATGTTACGCAGTTCAAGTAACTTGCTACATAGGTCCACTAACCTGTTACTTAGGTCAAGTAACCCGTTACTTAAAATTAAGATCATTTGACTTTAAGTTTCAATGTGATTTCAAAATGGTTTTCACTTGAGCATTATGACTAATCGTAAATGAAAGATTATAAGATACAAGTACATATCTTAGAAGACTATGAAGTCTTGAACTTCGGAAGTTTGTCTTCTATGTTTTCAAGGTCTTCTTTCTTTTTCTTCTTTTTGTTGATCTTAGTGTCTTCATCAAAACTGTATCAAAGTAAATAACAATATTTTCTTCACAATTCTTATAGTGCAGTAAGAATTCGAAAACAAATGACTGTACTATTTTATTTTGGAGATGACGTGGTTGATAGTCTGGTTGCACATTTTGGACAGTACCATGAAACTCCTTTAAGAGAGCGACATGATCGTGACTCGGTGAGTCTTTCATGCCATTTAAAATTGTTACAAGCTACATATTCAAAATCAACTAAGACAAAGTGCATCTTGAGAGTTTATCAATTTTTATAGAGTTTACTTGAACTTGTACGAGTTTACCAAAAGATAGTTTACATAAAAGGTAACTTAATTTTGTGATCTAGGATCATAAACTAACAAGAGTTTAACGTCAAATTCATAGCCATATGTTCAAGCACACTTTCATTTGGAGCAGCAAACTTTGATCAATTAAAATCATTGAGATGAAAAATGGATGTTTTCATTAACAAGCCAGGAGGTAAGCAAATGCTGCCTTAATTAAAATAGGTAGAGCACTGATAAGTTAAAATCATTTAATTAAAAAAAGTATAAGTAGTATTTTATCCAGCAAGGCTACATTAGAAGCATTATCCTTCTACAGATAAGTGATAGCGAGTTAAAATAGTGTGTGTATATATATATATGTGTATATGTATATGTGTACTTTTGATTCTCCTTTCCAAAAAAAATCATATAATTATTTTAAATGGTTACATGTTTACTAACGAGAGTATAAATTGACTAGTGAGGAGTTTTACTTTAATTGGAGGTTTTAAGTTAGTCCTCATAATGTAGTTGTGATTGATATTAACGCTTTGCAACTTCTAGTAGTTCTACCCATTTCTTGCAGGATTGCCTTGGATTGATGGAGAACACATGTTCTTCAGAATAAATGGTCCTGTGTTCTTGGAATAAATATTGGCCTTTAGATATTTCTTTAAATGTCTAGATTTGAAGATAGTTGGATTTAATCTTTAGGAGGTCGTGTGACATTACACATAATTGTAGGACTCTTCATAGATCATTCCAGAAAACAAACTCCTTCAACGTTGTTAGTTTCTTGGATTGGGAGTTGTATTTTGAAAGGGAAGAAATGGAAATAGAAGGCTTGAAAGTCATATCACAAGTGTATTTCATGACTCTCAAGTCTTTCTTTTCCCTTCATTACTGTATTAACTACTTTTAACTTTGAAATTTACTTATTTTCTTCTTCTCAATCAATTTTAAATATTTTGATATCAGTTTCGTCTAGATATTAACTTTGGCTAACCTGCATTGTTACATTGCTACTATTCTGAGTTTGATTGCAGTGACTTCTTTGTTGTCTATAAGTAATTTAACAATATATTTATATTGAGACCAATTTTACCAAGTAATAAAGCTTAAAAAATAATTAGGAATAAAAAATAGTTTATACACTTTTCCTTATATAATTATCATATTCGAAAGCTGCACATGCACGAATTAATTTAATTCCTTCAAGATATTGGAAAAACTAATCAATGTAAAAATATTGAAATGCTGAAATCCTTTGATAATGGGACGAAAGAAAAATAAAGTAGATGCGTGAATTAAAGTAGCCCAAGGTGACCAGATGTGGGTGTGCATGCAAGAGAACTCTTACACGTGTACTAGAAGTTGTTGAATATGATAATTATATAATAATGAAAGAGTGCAAATGGTACATGATGAATCATAGGAAGACACTTGAAAACTGTTAACATCCCCACACGATTTTATAAATAAAATAAAATAGAAATGTACTTTATGAACATGATTTTTCTAGGAAAAATATAAAAAATAATAAATTACGAAATCATGAAAGTCATTTATGATTTTCAAAGATTTTGATCCTTTGATCTCGATCAAGGTGGAGAAATTCCCTTGTAAGAAAAGTAGAATAATGATGGAGATGAATATGGAAGAATGCTTCTTTCTAACTTTTATTGGATCACTAAAATAAATTGAATGATTTTTACAATGAAGAGACCATCCTTTTATAGCAAGGAGAGACCAAGTAATTAAATAACTAACATAACTACCCTAACTAACTTTTGGATGGGTTAATTACATGTGTCATTTGATGATGAATCTAAACTAACTAAGTGTTGCTTGGAACACACGCAAACCGTGTTGTGTGTATGAGCCATGGGCTGCTGTGCCACAATTCGAGGCTGGGTGACTCGGTCAAGTGGCCTACTAGTGTGGTCTGGTGAGGCTTGTCCATCTCGGTCACGAGGTCGAGTTATACGTGGTTGTCTCGGCCAACTCGTGTGTGAGTGTATCGGTCAGCTGGTGCATGAGGCTGCTTGGTTGATTCGTGGTTATCTCTATCAACTTGGCTTGATGGTTCTAGGTTGTCTCGGTTAGAAGCATATGTTTCAGCTTGTCCAAAAGGAATATTAGTGTGATAGTTGTCTAGGCCAGGCTATCTTGTGGTGTGATAGTTGTCTAGGCCAGGCTACCTTGTGGTGTGATGGTTGTCGCGATCAGGCTGATCTTGGTTTAGTGATTTGGCTCAGTCAACTGAGTGATTTTCTCAATCATATTGAGTTTTGGCACAATCAATGAGACTCTGTAAACTTATGTTTATTACCCCCCACAAGCTATGGCATAGATGTTGATGAGACCAAGCTTTGAGTCTATGGTTGAATAGGAGGCTAGACTTAGAGCTTTTGTAAGGGCATCTGCTAGTTGAAGATGGCTTTGGATTGGAAGTAGTTTGATCAAGTTTCTGGAGCATTTTTCTGTAACTGTATGAGAATCCAATTCTATGTGCTTTGTCTTTTTCATGAAAAACAGGATTTGACACATATGTTAGCTAAGTGATTTCACAAGTTATCGATGCCATTACTCTATACTTAGCTTCACGGGAACTTCTTGAGACAGTCTTTTGCTTCTTTGATTTCCAAGAGATCAATAAATTACCTAAAAAATGCAAATACCAGTAGTGGATCTTCTAGTTTCTAGGCAAGAAGCCCAATCAATATCATTATAAGCTTTAAGCTTCAAGGGAGAGTTAGTAGGAAAGAATAAACCTAGAGCATGAGATCCTTTAATGTTATCTTAAGACCTTTATGGCAGCAACATAATGAGTAGAAGTGGGTTTAGATATAAATTGAGCTATTGATTAACAGCAAAAGCAAAAGCAGGTATAGTGTTTGTAAGGTAAATGAGTCTTTTGTTAGCATGAGCATCTAAGTGTGGAGCACTTGAATCTTGATGGAGATGTGTCCCATGTGTCATAGGTGTGGATGAAGGTTTGCAGCCCAACATGCCTATGTTAGATAGGATTTCTAGAGCATACTTTCTTTGGTTTATTGATATACCTTTGCTGCTTTTGGAAATTTCAAAGCCAAGAAATAATTTGAAGTTTCCTAAATCTTTTATTCTAAAAGTGTTGTCTAAGGCATGTTTTACTGGTGGATTTCACTTAAATTGTTTCATGTTAATATGATATCATCAACATGCACAAAGATAACAATGATAGAATTCCTAGAACTCCATTTGATAAATAGAGAATGGTCACCTCTTGATTTATGATAACCATGTTTTGATTAGAAAAGTGGATAATTTGGCAAACCACTTTCTACTTGCTTGTTTCAAATCATAGAGTGATTTTTGGAGTTTACATACCTTATTAGAGCTAGTCTATTTTACACATGGAGGAAGAACCATGTAGACTCGCTCCTTTAAGTCTCCATTGTGGAAAGCATTATTAGCATCCAATTACTTTAAGTGCAAATTATGTATAGAAGCTAAGGCAAGGAGTAATCTAACAGTAGTGATTTTGGCAACATGAGAGAAAGTGTCAATATAATCTATGCCCTCTGTTTGGTTGTAATCTTTGGCTATAAGTCTAGCCATATACCTCTCTATAGTACCATCAGCCTTATACTTAATTTTAAACACCCATTTTCACCCTATATTAGTCTTTGTGTGAGGTAAGTCAGTAATGATCCAAGTATGGTTCTATTGGAGAGCATGAAGCTCTTTGTCTATAGCACCTTGCTAGTGTTTAGATTGAATGGCTTGTTTATAGTTCCTTGGTTCAATTTCAATAGTGATGTTAAGGTTCAATAATCTATGGTTAGGTGATAGGTGGTGGTATGAAAGGTAGGGGAAAGAGGATAAGGTGTAGTGGAGTGTCTACAAATGTTGTTTATCAGTCCACAGTAGTAGTCTTGGAGATAGGAAGGAAGGTGACTAATCCTACTACATTTTCTAGGAGGTGGTTTAGCAGGCTCAATGTTGATAGGGGATTGCTCATCAGAAGGATTCTCATTTTCTAATGTTATAGGTTCCTCATTGGGTAAGATGGATTGATGTAAGTCTGGATTGTGGGAAGGAAGAATTCTTGGTTTGATAGGGAAGAAATCATCATAGAGTAAGCAGGTGGCATCAATTTTAGTGTTGATGGACATGTTAGGGTTCTGTTCTAGATGTTTATCATAAGGGAAGGTTGACTCACAGAAGACTACATCCCTAGTGACTTCAATTTTTCTATTGGAGATGTTCACAACTACATAACCCTTAGCACCTTCTTTATAACTAAGGAAAACACATTTGGCTGCTCTAAGGTCCAATTTGGTTCTGGAATGCTTATGAGTGCTAGAGTAGTGATGTGAACCCTTTTGGGAAAGGTTATTTGAACGATCTATCTTGATTGGTGTTTGGCCAAGCTCACAATTGAGTTGAGCTTTTGGTAATTAGTAAGCAGCGAAATTGAATAAGTAAGATAAAAGAAGATGGATTAGACTTGAGGTGATAGGCGCCACAACACTTGAGGTGTTGATAAGCCAAGGTGATGCTCACCATAAGAACTTCTAATCTTGGCTCAACCAAGAAGGTTTGGAGAATTCATAATGCTCTCACAAGGAATAGATTCTTAATTCAATATGAATTATACTCAACTTTACTTGTTTATTTCATGGAAATGTCACTTACATATATAGTGTCGAGCCAAACTTGGCTCCCACGTAAATCAAGAGTAAAAACATAACTTAAAAGCCTAAGTTAAGATAGCCCAACATTGGGTACCTTTTGGCTTATGAATCTACTCCTTAACTAGGCTAAATTCGGTTGACAACTTTCATAGCACATGTTACTCTTATGATTTATTACATTGAAAGAAAAACATTAAGACTCAAGCCTAGGATTCCATTGTTGCCACGGTTGAGCCTTGGAAAGCATAGGATCCCATCCTTCATTAAGTTCACGACTCCATATTAACTCACATGGTGAATGAGACTTAATGCCTTCATGATGCTCCATGGGAACACTTGATGATCTTCATAGGATTCCTGAATTATTTGAAGGCCTGGTCCAAAATATAGCACATGGTGAGTTTAGGAGTTATTGACTCCAATAGCACACAAGTGCTTGAATAATTGGCATAGATTACTTCTTGTTCAAGGAGAGAATTCCCTCGTCTGAGTGATGTTATTTTGTGAGTTAAATGGCCTCGGATGCCATTGGTGTGAGTTTGTCTAGGAAGCCAAGCCCCCCACGGCTAGAATATGGCCTTAAATCACCATTAATGCACACCTTAAATTCTCCAACATGCACTTGGAATTTCCCTCGTCCAATCTTTCTTCAATAGCTCTGAAAATGACTTAGGATGTTGTTTGATGACTTGTGCCCATCTGAAATAGGCCACAACGATCCAAACAAGGTGTTAAGGCACCATTAATGCTCCATTTAAGCCATCCACGAGAAAATCTATTAATCTCACGAGCATTTCTCTTCTAACAGCCATATAGTCTTTATTTACCTGCCAAATAATATTATACAAAGTTAGAGTACCGTTGGTTCATGAAAAATAAACGTTGGTCGAAGCATTAAAGTGTCAGTTTTACTTTGAGGCTTGTTTTAAGTCCCACGAGTCATTTTTCAAACCATGCATTATTTCTGAACATATTTATTAAATAAACTCTGAAATTAAATAAACTAAGTGTTGGTGAAAACTTGGCCCACACAATTATTATTAAGATAAAAAATGTTTCACACTAAACATGTTGGCTAGGCCTGACTCGGCCAGGCTACACCCAACGCATGATCCAGCAAGGTAGGCAAATGCGCCTCGGTCAGAATTCCTGGCTAGGCCAGATTGGCCCAGCATGTGGCTCAGTTCTTGGTGCGCTAGGATGCTTGTCTCGGTCAGGCGTACCTCGATCAGGCTTGGTGCTTGATGCACCTGACCCGATGCCACTGTTAGAATTGCTTCAATCAAGCTTGGTGCCTGATGCATTTGTCCCTGTACGAGTGTCAGATTTAGCGCCTTGGCGAGGCCCTTGGCCAGTCTCATACGCATGGCCTGGTCCAGCTTTGGCTCAGTCAGAACCACGGACCAAGATGCTATTGAGCATCTTTGCACCCCCTTGGGCTAACTTTGGCTCACCATCATGGATCAATCCTATGAGTTGTTCAAGAGCATTTTGAGCCCTTTTTGCATGTGCCCTAGTCATGGGCCACTTATGCCTTCAAGGCCGTCATTATCAAGGTTGGTTTCCTTTGGTATTGCATCAAGTAACATAGGAAACCAAACACCCTTTGGTGATGCATACTAGGTGTTTTATTGTATAAAATCTCATAAGGAGATTTGTTATCAAGCACTGATAAGTAACAAAAAGTATGCACTTTTCACCATCATTTTATGGCACTTATCCTATGCAAATTGTAGAAAACCAACTTAAATTAACACTTTTTACATGATTGAATAAATTAGTTCTTTATTAATTCTTGTCCAAGTTTTCTTTGAGTTATGTAGGAAATTGAATATTAAAGAATAAAGTCAAAGATGGACAAGAATTCAAGCCAAAATTCAAGACAAAAGCTCAAAATGAATTGCTAAAAGTAATCAAGTTAAAGCATGGCATGCTATGTGCTTAATTTGGTTACTTAGCCTTGGAGAAAGGTAGCTTACTTCGTCTTGAAGAAACCTAAGTTAAGGTAGGCCAAGCAACTTGCAAAAATCAAATGCTTACCTTAACTTAAAGAAAACAGCCCAAAATTTCCAAGCAACCAACTATAATCAAGTAACAGACCAAAGAAAAAAAGGTTGCTTCACTAAGAAGAAATCAAGCACAAAGTTGTCCAGCCAAGCCAAGCACCAGGCTAGATCAGGCCAGACCAGTCAAATCAACCTGGCACAGACCAAGTTGCTCAAACATGCAGATTAGTGGACCTGCTTGGCCGCTCAGCCTAGCACCAGACAAAGCCTGACACGGTCAGAACACAAGCTTGGCACGATCAGGCACAAGCCTAGCACACGCCCAAGTTGCTCAAGTAGGCTGCTCAGCGGTGCCACATGTGTGCTCAGCGGTGAACCAGACACCTGACCAGGTCAGCAAGCATCAAGCCACGTCTCATTTAGCATGGTCAAAGCTGCTCAAGCAGGCATCTCAGTGGTGCCACATGTGTGCTCAGTGGTGAACCAAACACCTGACCTGGACAGCAAACCCAATTTTGAAGAAAGCTAGGTCAACTCATGGAACATCCTACTTTTTCTTCGCTTGAAGGCCAAGAACATGACCTCATGGATGACATAAGGCTATGACAAGAAGGAGGAGGTGTCACCATGCATGTAACCCTAGCCCACCATAGGGGTCAAGTAGGGGCCAAAGTGGCTCTTCATAGGGGCCAATAGTCAGCTGTTTAGCTGCCAAATA
>NC_032018.1:6745277-6749059 GCF_001865875.1 Lupinus angustifolius
GTTAGAATAGCCGCTTTTCGAAACTCAACACTTAATGCTGAATCACCCCTAATTAATCGATTACAGGATGAAGATAATCGATTAACAGAACAAATTTAATCGATTAACAGAACAGGGATAATCGATTAATGTAACAGTCTTAATCGATTAAAACAGAAACAGTAAGCTTAAACAGATACGATTAATTGCACAACAGTTAACCGATAATGGAACGAATAACAGAGCTTACAAATATTATATCAGAGTATCATTCAATATAGCACAAGTACAGAATGTATCAATTAATTCCACTATACCAAAAAATCGATCAAAAACAGTAAAGAGAGAGAGAGAGAGAGAGTAGAAAAATCCTGCAACGCGAATTTTTATCCTGGTTCGTTTGCTGTCCACTGCAAACTACATCCAGGCCTCCCGGCTGACTTGGGAGATTTCCTTCACTATAATTGAATCAGTGTATTTACATGCACATCATCTAATTGCAACACTTAGAAAATTACAAGAAAACAAAGAAACCTATTCTATGGTTTGACTCCCTTCCTACCGACAAAGAAAACGTTTCTTTCGGCTTAGCCCCAGCCAAAGAATCTATGTTCTTTCCTTTTCTATCACTCTAAGCAATTATGAAGAAACACTCAATCTCTAAGGTGATACGACACCACGAGATTCCCTTGTTACAACAATTTACACAACAAAAATAGAAGAGTAAAATTAAGCTAAAACAAAGCTCAAATATGACAAGAAGGCTTTACTCTAAAATACCTAATACAAACTCATGCAATATGACAATGTATTAGTATGAAAACAGAACTTACAGAATCTAAAAAACTTCACACAAAGCATCAATAATATGCATGAACATGTGAGGGAAAATATGAGAAATTACAACATGAAATGCACTCAATCCTAAAGTATAGAATCTCTCCTTCCTAAACTCACAAATGCAGTTAACAACTAGATGCAACAAATATCACGTAAAATGCTCTAACTCTCTAAGAAATGCAACATGCAACTTATGAGATCAATTCTGAAAATGCAGTTTATAAAGAATCAGTCCAGAACCCCAGATAATCGATTAAATGCTATCTTAGTCGATTAACGTGATTCAAAATGTTAACTGATTCTGTTTTTCAAGTTTTCAGTTTCAAAAAATTTTCAAACAGTTAGATTATTCGATTAACGTATGCCTTAATCGATTAACAACATTTTAAAAGGTGTTCTAGTAGCAACCACTTTTCAAAGCAGTTGGGTTAATCGATTAAAGTATTAGTTAATCGATTAACAGCATTTTTAAATGTGTATTTTTAACTACAAAACCTCAAATACGTTATGCACTTAGTTCATACATGTTTAACACTTAGTTTATGCCTAGAATGCACATATACATGTATTTATGTAATGCATGAACATATTATGAATGACATATCTCAAAGATGAAATGATTTAAAAGATTTATGCATATGAGACATGTATTAGGTGCCCTAAGCCTTGACTCAACTTAAACTAGATTCTAGTCTAAGCCTAGTACCAATTAAAGACTTAAGCACGTTGATTTGTTGGTGATCTTCAAGCTCTTATTAGCACAAGTTGTCCTCATCAAAACCATGACGTATAAAGAGAGCTTTCCAAAGTGTTCCTCTTGACATGCACACTTTCAAAAGGTGATGAAGCTAACTAACTAACTAACTTTTATTTATTGTTATTTACATTCCGCAATTTATTTATTCTGTAATACCAACCTTTCTTAAGGAAGAAGTTTGGTTTGTTAATAAAAGGAACCCGAAAAGGAGTAAATAAATGAAGGTCACTTAACCTTATCATTCTTTTGTTCTTTATTTATTTATTTATTTGTTTCTAACAACTAACTATTCATCACTTTTGTACATTAGAATACCATTAAACCGGTGTTAGAATTTATTCCACAAAACTGAGATGGTATTCAAAGGTACTTAATAATTATGTAATAGGGGATTGCTTCGATACCATTGTACCGGCGTTAGAATTTATTCTAAAAAAACCGAGATGGGGCAAAGAAGGAATAACTTATTCACATGATTATTAGAAGTAAGTTGTAACTGGAATATTCTTGAAACCATTATACCGTCGTTGGAATTTATTTCAACAAAGCCCAGATGGCGAATAAAGAATAAAACCGAGTTCACTTACTTAACCAAATAAAGAAAACACACTGAAGAGAAAACTTCCTTTCAAGAACTAGGGGAGGTTTGTGTAGGTGTAAAAAAGTGAGTGGTGATTTGTGTAATTTCACTAAAACTCAGGGGGTGTCAGTGTAATTAACTCAGGGGGTGTCAGTGTAATTAACTCATAAAATAATATAGCCTAGAAGAAAAATGAATAGGCCCATTTGAATTAATCTCACCAAACCACCGTTCCATCTTCGTGAAGTCAGATGGGCCAAGGTTGACATCGTGACCATGCTGCCCATGCCTAATGTAGTGATCATGCTTGCATGATCGTGCAACCGAGACTAATGGGCCAAGTCTGATGTGTGATCGTGCAACCTTGACCGAGACTGATGAGCTAAGTCTGATGCATGATCGTGCAACATTGACCGAGACTGATGGGCCAAGCTTGGTACATGTTTGTGCAATTCTGACTAATACTGTCTAGCCAAGCTTGGTGTGTGACTATGTGTCCCTGACCGAGACACCCGAGTCAGATTTGGTGCGTGACCTATAAATTTGGCTAGAGTAATACCAACTCAATGGGCACCAAATTCCTTGCTGAATCCATTAGGTGTAAAACTATAAAAGCCACTATAAATCATTTATGAAACAAAACCCAAACGACAAGTCCAATAAATAAGTGATTGGAACATCTAGAATGAACATGACACAATCAGGAAACACCTTCATGTGAATGTGTGGACAACTAGAGTGTAATATTCAGTATTAGATGTGTCAAAATGGGCTGACCCGGTTGGGCTGGTGTTGAAAGGCTTTCTAAAAGGCTTAGTCCAATATTGGGTAGGACTCACTATGGAATCTTTGGTGTGCTCAAAGGGGTTAAAATTTTATGTAGAGGAGGAAGAAACTACCTCTTCATATACACGTTGTTAGGTGTGAAAATTATCTTAATTAATAAAGCTAATTTAAGACTTTTAATTCTAAACACTAACTTTATACGTTCATAATTGAAAATTTGATGAATTATCGTACTAATTCATTGATTTGAGTTTCCATGACATTTCAAGACTGAAAAAGAGTTAAATAAGCAAGGATTGGTGTCAATTTGCCAAAAGCAATCAATGTCATAAATCAGCTGACCTATGCTCAACATAGGAGTCGCGAGTAGCGCAACCACACTGAGCATGGAAGACACGCCAAGCATAGCTCGTCCAACTGAAGCCTCAAGATTGGTATTAGACTTAGACTATTAATTAGTTTAGGTTGAGTCTAAGGCTTAGGTAAACTCAATACAAGTCTGATATACATAATGCATTAAATCATTTTATTTTGAGATATGACATTCATAATATGTTCATGCATCATATATATACATGTTATCTGTGCATCCTAGGCATAAACTTAGTGTTCATGCATCATATATAAGTTAAGTGCATAACGTATTTGAGTATTGCAATTTAAAAATATACATAGAAATATGCATTTAATCGATTAAGGTGAGTTTTAATCGATTAACGTAAGTTTTTAAAAAGCAGTTGGAACAGAAAACTTGGAAAACCGAATCAGTTACAATTTTGTATCTCGTTAATCGATTAACCAAGAATTTAATCGATTAACTGGGCTGCAGAATGGTTTCTT
>NC_032018.1:6749159-6749768 GCF_001865875.1 Lupinus angustifolius
ATTGAAAGTGCTTTAGATTACTCTATATTCTTGTTGTAAAAGGATTGGGAAAATCCTAGCTGCGGTTAGGTGAGGTGTTCTTCACACAAAGACTTGGAGGTCTTGGGATAAAGAGCGATACCTTGGTTGGGGCCGAATCACATAAGCAAGGTTTTCTTGTGAGGCGGTTTCGGGAAAGGTCAAACCAAGGGTAACATAGTTCTTTGGGTTCCAAGAAGGGAGCGTTCAAGTTTTGTATTTGGAAGCGTGTATGTAACGTATATTGTGTTTCATAGTGAAGAAAAATATCCCAGATCAGACGGGGGGCCTGGATGTAGTTTGCAAGTGGACCCGCAAATGAACCAGGATAAAAACCTTGTTGCACGCTTTTCTTTCCCTACTCTCTGTATTGCTTTAATCGATTACTTTGTATAGTTGTATTAGCTGTAATAAGTTGTATTAGCTGTAATAAGTTGTTTCTATATTGTATTGTTGTAACTCTGATATATCTGTTAGCTCTATATATTTGCTTCGATCTCAGTTGCTTGTCGTACAAGAAACTGAAACTGTTTGTGCGATCTGAGCTGTTTTAATCGATTAAAAAGCTGTAGTTAATCGATTATTCTTTCT
>NC_032018.1:6749868-6750299 GCF_001865875.1 Lupinus angustifolius
AAAGCTACAAGATTTCAAGAAGATCAAGAAAGTGAGAATTCTAGTTCAGATTCTGATTCCGATGAAGACTTGACTCTCCTATTTGAAGAATTCAAGAAGTATCTCAAGAAGAAAGGAGGGATCAAGAATCTCAAGAAAGAAGTCAAGAACTCAAACAAGAAGAGCAACTCTCGAACGTCCAAGTCAAAAGAAGCATAGATTGTTTGGAACGATTCTGAGAAAGATTCGACTTCTAGCTCATCCTATGAGGAGATAAATTCAAAGATATGCCTTATAGCACAAGTGCATGAGAAGTGCACATCTAGTGATGAAGATAATTTTATTGAGGTACATTCTTATACTTCATCATGCTCTAATGACTCTCCTCCGTATGATGAATTATATGCAGCTTATGTCGAAATGCATGAGGAGTTAAAGAAAATTGTTAAAAT
>NC_032018.1:6750399-6751286 GCF_001865875.1 Lupinus angustifolius
CGATTAACATCTCTGTATAATCGATTAAATGAGTTCCAGTAGCTAAAGCTGTCTGAAATAAATCATCTTAATCGATTAAATTTTGTGATAATCGATTACCTGGGCTCAAATTCTTTTTGAAATTTAATTCTTCCTGTTTTGTGGCTTATGCTTATATTTTTGAGTCAAGTACATCTCATGATTATGATTGTACCATCTTTTAGCATTTTGTAACTATATTGAACCTTGTTAATTATGTTAAATAGAATGTGTTTTTGCATGAATCTTGAACATGTCTTAATTATGTATTATAATTGAATGATTGAAATATGCTTTAAAATGAAAATTGCCTAACGAAATGCTAACAAGTGGTGATAATGGCATCTAACAAGTGGTGTCATCTAACAAATGGCTTACATATATGTTTAATCATTCCATGTCTTAAATGTTTACATAATGGATATGTCATGCTTAAATGGTTAATTATGTTGCATGTAGCATCTTACTTTGTTTGAACTGGATCTTGGTCATCATTGGTATATGTGACTATATTGATGATTATGCCTATTGCAAACTGCTCAAATATATCAAATGCTTAATCATTCCGTACTTGATTTGCTTATGCATAATCCTTCATGCCATTCAAACTGTTTTGCTGCTATCTGCTGTCCATTTAATCGATTAAGACATGGTATTAATCGATTAAATGATGTATAACTATGCATTTGTTTAAGCTTCTCAAACTGGTTATTGCCTATGCTAATAATTACAGTTTTTTTTATAAAATAAATTGCTATAACTCTCCTGACTTTTGACTAGAATTGAATATTCGTATCTTTTTGATAATGTCAAAAGGGGGAGAAAGGTTGTTTTGTTGTTGTTTGATTGTGCAGGTTGATCTTAATTCT
>NC_032018.1:6751386-6751724 GCF_001865875.1 Lupinus angustifolius
TTAAGAGAGTTAGAGCATATTTTCGTGTTAATTGCTGCATCTACATGAAATTGCATTTGTGAGATTAGAGAAGAGAGAATTCTATGCTTTAGGATTGAGAGGCATTACATGTTTAATTTCTCATCATTTCATCTCATATGTTCATGCATTTCTTGATGTTTTTGGAAAGATTTCATATTCTGTAAAATCTGTTTTGAACTCATGCATTATCATTTTATATGACACATGTGTTAGAGTTGTAGAGTAAGCTATTAATTGTTTTAATTTGAGCATTGAAAGTGCTTTAGATTACTCTATATTCTTGTTGTAAAAGGATTGGGAAAATCCTAGCTGCGGTT
>NC_032018.1:6751824-6752113 GCF_001865875.1 Lupinus angustifolius
TTCTTTAGTTTTCAAGAAAGTGTCTAAGTGTTGTAATTGAAAGAATTGTTTGTAAAACGTTATTTCGATTATAGTGAAGAAAAATCTCCCAGATCAGACGGGGGGGCCTGGATGTAGTTTGCAAGTGGACCCGCAAACGAACCAGGATAAAAACGTTGTTGCACGCTTTTCTTTCCCTACTCTCTTTATTGCTTTAATCTATTACTTTGAAATAGTTGTATTAGCTGTAATAACCTGTTTTTATACTGTACTGTTGTAACTCTGATATATCTGTTAGCTCTGTATATTT
>NC_032018.1:6752213-6752657 GCF_001865875.1 Lupinus angustifolius
GTAGTTAATCGATTATTCTTTCTGTGTTAATCGATTAAACTGGGGGTTTTCAGCATTATAAGTTGTTTGTGAAAAGCGGATACTTTGACCACTACACCTATTCAACCCCCCCTTCTATGTGTATTTTAGCCACTGATACCTAACAAAAATTCCAACACCGGTTTAATGGTATTCTAATGTACAAAAGTTATGAATAGTTATTTATTAGAAACTAATAAATAAATAAAGAACAAAAGTATTATAAAGTTAAGTGACATTTATTTATTTACCCCCTTTCCGGTTCCTTTTATTAACAAACCAAACTTTTTCCCTAAGGAATGTTGGTATTAAATAATAAATAAATTAAGGAATGTAAATAACAATAAATAAAAGTTAGTAAGTTAGTTTCATCACTTTTGTATATTAAAAGGTGTTTCAACAAATAAATTTATTGATAACACTTTA
>NC_032018.1:6752757-6754062 GCF_001865875.1 Lupinus angustifolius
AGTAATTTTTCATGACTTGAAATCGGTTTTTAGGTGATCAATCTAAAAAGAGCATTAAGAACTTCTTAAACAAATAAAAGTAACCAAAGCACTAACTTGAATGATTAAAATTCAAATTTAGAATAAAAGAAGAAGTAGAAATACATAACCAACATTCAAATGAATTTGTTAGGAGCATGAGCCATCCATCCAAGGATTGGATGCTTTAAGTTCCAAATGAGATTACAAAATGGATTTTTGCATATCATTTTCCTTCTCCTTTCTCCTCTTTAATTATAAACTAAAAACTATAAAACTTACTTACAAAAGCTTCTATGAACTCAGAAATAAGAAGAGAGAATTGTGTTTTTTCTTAAGGGTAGAAGACCTTAAGGGAAGAAGTCCTCTTAAGGGAAGAAGTCTTCTTAAGGGAAGACGTCTTCTTAACGGGGGAAGTCCTTTTGAATGAAGGAAATGCCTTCCTATTTGTAGAGTTTTCCCTGCCACCGCTGAGGTGCTTCGTTGCACTGTCAGTCCCGCTAAGCAGCTGACCAACCCCTTCAGCATGGGTTTGGTCACTTGGTCACCTCCTAAAGCTTGACTCACCAAGGCTAGTTGTGAGCTATGGGACCAGCTATGGTGAGCTACTCTTAAAAAGCCTATGGTGGGCTACTTGAAGTGAGGTCATGCATGACTTCATGGTTTCTTGATGGTTAAGTTAATTATGGGTGCACACCGTTGAGCACACATGTGGCACCGCTAAGCTGCCTACTTGAACAACTTTGATTGTGCTGACTGAGACGTGGCTTGGTGACTGCTGACCTGGTCTGGTGTCTGGTTCACCGCTGAGCACACATGTGGCACAGCTGACCTACCTGCTTGAGCAGCATGGGCGTCTGCCAGGCTTTGTGTGGTGCGAGGCTGAGCGGTCAAGTAGGTCCGCTAAGTTGCCTGCTTGAGCAACTTGGTCTGTGTGAGGTTGGTTTGACTGAGCCAGGTTGGGTCTGACCGTGCCAGGCTGGTGTTCAGGTCAGCTCAGCGTAGCTTGGTCCATGCTAAGCTGCCTGCTTGATCACCTTGAGTTGGACTTCTTTTTCTTCTTGGACCATGAGTCTTTATTCTCTTTTCTTTTTCTTTCTAAATCCTACAAAACACATTAAAGAGAAATACAAACACAAATGTACAAGATTGTGATATTTTATCCAAAATTATGATTTTTAAGTTGGTTTTTCTCAATTATGCTTAAGATTAGTGCCATAAAAGTGTATGAAATTTAGGTATGTTTGACACTTATCAAACTCCCCCCAACTTAAAACTTTGTTTGTG
>NC_032018.1:6754162-6754511 GCF_001865875.1 Lupinus angustifolius
TTGTAGTATAGTATAGGGTTATGTCGAACCACAAAGAATTTCCTAATAGAATGAATCATATGAATATGTCAATGCACAAATAATGAGTGAACATATTTTGATTGCTTTTTATTTGATTTGATATGCACATAAACACTAAACAAGAAATATAAACTAAGTATTAACAAATTCTTGAGGAGACAAGATCATTTTGAATGATGAAAGTATTTCTCAACTTCTTATGTATTTGAACTACTTAGACAAGTTCTTATGTTTTACTTTGATTAACTCCAAACATCAAGGTATGAAATCCTCCTTTTAGTGTATGTCCTAAAATGGTAGAATAATGATCACTTATATTCACTACTAA
>NC_032018.1:6754611-6762603 GCF_001865875.1 Lupinus angustifolius
ACAAAATGGATTTTTGCATCTCATTTGCCTTCTCCTTTCTCCTCTTGAATTATAAACTAAAAACTATAAAACTTACTTACAAAAGCTTCTATGAACCGAGCTTTCAAACTAAGAAATAAGAAGAGAGAATTGTGTTTTTTCTTAAGGGAAGAAGTCCTTAAGGGAAGAAGTCCTCTTAAGGGAAGAAGTCCTTTTGAATGAAGGAAATGTCTTCCAATTTATAGATGCCACCACCGAGCTGCTTCTTTGCACCCCTCAGCAGTTGACCACACCCTTCAGCATGGGTTTGGTCACTTGGTCAAGTAGCTTGGTCACCTCCTTAAGCTTCATTCACCAAGGCTAGTTGTGAGCTATAGGACCAGCTATGGTGAGCTACTCCTGAAAAGCCTATGGTGGGCTACTTGAAGTGAGGTCATGCATGACTTCATGATTTCTTGATGACTAAGTTATTTCTAGGTACACACCGCTGAGCACACAAGTGGCACCGCTAAGCTGCCTGCTTGAGCAGCTTTGACCGTGCTGACTGAGACGTGGCTTGGTGCTTGCTGACCTGGTTAGGTGTCTGGTTCACCGTTGAGCACACATGTGATACCGCTGAGCTGCTTGCTTGAGCAGCTTGGGCGTGTGCCAGGCTTGTGTCTGACCGTGCCAAGCTTGTGTTCTGACTGTGTCACGCTTTGTCTGGTGCTAGGCTGAGCGGTCGAGCATGTCCGCTAAGCTGCCTGCTTGAGCAACTTGGTATGTGCCAGGTTGGTTTGACTGAGCTAGGTTGGGTCTGACGTGCCAGGCTAGTGTCTAGGTCAGCTCAGCGTAGCTTGGTCCATGTTAAGCTGCCTGCTTGAGTTTGACTTCTTTTTCTTTTTGGACCATGAGTCTTTATTCTCTTTTCTTTTTCTTTCTACATCCTACAAAACACACTAAAGAGAAATACAAACACAAATATCAAGTTTGTGATATTTTATCCAAAAAGTATTGTTTTTAAGTTGGTTTTTCTCAATTATGCTTAAGATAAGTGTCATAAAAGTGTATGAAAATAAGGCATGTTTGGCACTTATCAGCTGACCTACCAAAGCCCGAAAATTTATAGGGCTTGGATATCATATTAGGTACTTTTATTGAATTTGGGCTTTTTAGCCCGGTCCAATCGTGCTATATTAAAAATGAGCTCGAGTCGGACTTACCTGGGCAGGTTCGGGCTACCTGTTTTTCCTTTTTTTTAAATCGTTTTTGGGACCTTTGGCTTGGTAATAAGTATTAGGTAAAAATTTACAAAACAACTTATAATAAAAAATAGATAATAAATATTGGGTTATGAACTTTGAATAAAAAGTAGAGTAATGTCTAGACATAAATATATATAAGTTACAGTAATGTTATAAAGTTAAGCATTATATTATTTTTCTTATTTTGCATTATATTATTTTAAGCCTATTAAAAAAATAATGTGTCAAATAAAAGGAGAAGACATTAAATCATATAGATTTCAATTTTCATTTCTTAATTGTGTATTTAATTAGATTTAACTTCTACAACAAAAACATAATAAAAAAAATAACTTTTACAACAAAACTAAAAAACAACATAATTGTTTACCATAGAGAACTTCACACAAAAGATAATAGGTTTGATAGTGTCCAAAAAAGTTTTATATTAAAGTGAAATTACAAATTATATTGTGTTAGAGAGTGAAAATCCAATAGAAATGATAGATTTAGTAAATGAGTTATGCTAAAAATCATATACATGGACTTGACATCATATCTTAACTCAAACACATGTTATTAAATCTATAAGTTTGGTTGCATTAGCCGTAACAAGTGTGTTAAAAACGTTATACATTAATATCAAATGATATATTTTTTAAATAGATTAAATATATTAAAATTTAAATAAATATTTTTTAGTATTAAGCGGGTTGGCCCGTCACAACCCACAATCCGCTTAGGATGGGTTTAAGCTATAATTTAATATGCATAAATTGTATTCGGACTTTTTAGCCTCGTCCAGTTAAACCTATCCTATTTGGGTAGTCCGTTTTGACATATCTAATCGATATATAGCAAATAAGAGCCGTAAACAAGAATATCACGAAATCCAAACCATTTTAATAGGAAGAAGAGTCTCATAAGGTCTAACCATTTTAATGAACTAAATTGTTCATTCTTACTAAAGGACATTATACATAATTATTAACTATAGATAAATTTATAGGGGTTTCTATCCTGAATTCACCTCATTTCATGAATGAAACTTGTTAGTAATATGTATCCAAAAAGTGGACAAAAATATCCACATTTATATAAAAAATATTTTTGTTTTCAAGGCAATGTTAGTAAATAACTTTATTCAAAACTAAAAACAAAACCCCCAACATTCAAACCCATTACTTTTCCTCCTCTTTTACTCTTACCAACCCACCACTATTCCTGCCATGGCCATGGCCTCCACCATGTCTACCATAAAATTTCTACATAGTTTAACAATGTTATAAAAATCGGTTTGTGTCAGCTGGTTCAATCGGTAAACCGGTTAATTAGTCCCTATACTGGTACGATATAATAATTATACTCATCATGCAATCATATCGATCAAAACCAATCATATTGACTGGTTTTCAATTGAACGTACCGGTCATACTGGTCGGTTTTTATTTAAAATTAATTTTTTAAAGAAAATAAAAAAAATTATTGGCTTTTATTGATTTTTCAATATGTAATGTTAATTATTATATATGTTTATTTAATTTTGTCGGTACGCGGTTTAATTAATAAATCACCAATTAAAAAAAGAAATCATCAAAAAAGAAAGGGAGGCTGGTCCACCAAGAGACTACTAATACATGTTGATACTCTGCCCTGTCATACAGTGTGTCTAATAAATTAAAGACAATATTCAATTGAATGATGAGCTTAGAAATGCAGAAGAAACCATTTCCATATAAGATTCAGAATAGTTATGAGTTATGGCTAGGAAAGAAACTTGCAAAAATCATTGCAAATATTTAAATGCACGTTACTTGAATAGCTGTTTCCATAGGTACACATTTTGCTGCCACACAGTTTGTGTCATTCCATATGTCATGGGCTTATGATTAGTCAGAAAAAATATATTTAAGTTAAAATTTAATTATTAAATATTTTTCTGACCAATCACAAGCTCATTGATACATGAAGTGGTACAAACTGTGAACAGATGTGCTCCGGTTTCCATATTCATCTTAGTTATCCAAAAGCATCTTTTACAATACAAATGGTAATTATTGTTACTTTAATGCATTAAATGAGTGCAATCTTTTGGGTTTTTTTAAGGTTCCAAGATTACCCTTTCTTCCAATTAATTACTAAACATTGCATCAGATAAACTTCTCATTCAAATCTCTTTTTTTTTTCAATGTTGCATTTCAATTCTAAGAATTTGTCACTCTCATTTATAGTTGTAGAGGTATTTCTCAATTTTGTTTAATATTTTTATGATTCATCACATGCTCTTAATTGTTGTTGCACATTTCATTCTTAATTTATTTATTAGTAATTCTTTATAACACATGGAGGTCATAAATAATATAGTAGCGAAAGAAAATGAGAGCAACATAAAAAGAGATATGATCAATATAGTTTTAATACAAAATGTAATAACATTCCAAACTACTAGCTTGAAATGATCTTCAACCAAATATTTCTATCTAATACTTAAATCCACTAACAATAATTTAAGGGTGACTCATTACAATTTCAATAAACACAAATACAATCAAGTTCATCATTAAGAGAGGTACAGTGACAAAATATCCTGAAATTGTAAATCTTAACATATGTTAACTACTTCTCATCTTCAATAGCCAACTGCAAGAGATGATTTTTTTAGAAAAATCTGCACATATAGTTATAAAAATAATAATGTAAGTAATATATTATTAATCATTAATATATATCAAAGCTTTTGTCACATTAATGTAAGATCATTAATGTAAGATCAAAGCTTTTGTCACATGTAGTTATTGCCCAATGTTCTTATTAAATCAATTAAACAAAATCAAAGTGTAAACAAATTCGTTAATGCTAATATGATGAACTTGTGATTGTCGAATAAATGTGAACTTATCCAAATTTTCATATTGAGTTGTCACGTAATGAGTCGGATAAGTCTGTTAATAAATCAATATATCGTTAACAATGGAAATAAAGAATTCTTAATTCATATCAAAGTGAGTAAATATAGAGTAATCATTTTTTTCATAAATATCATTTCGCTAGTCATATTTAGGTTTGGTGGATTTATGTGACCTTCTCTCACGCCTTGTTTTTCTCCATGTACCTTTAACTTTATGCAATACAAATAAATTATTGTATATTATAATAAATAAAATATGAAAAAAATAATTATTTACCTATTTATTGGTTTTCTTTGTCTTTATTATTTTTTTCAACTTTATACTCCTTTCTCTTGGACGGTGGACGACCTTTGCTTCGCACTTGTAAGGGAGATAGCAATTTTTCACTTGATTTAGTTGCATGGTCAATGATTGGCAGAGTAGTGATCTTCTTACTATTATCCAAATCTATATCCTTGAGCCTTTCCTTTGCTTTATCTACCAATTCCATCAAAAATCATATTTTTCTCTTAAATTGGCCATATGTGGGACCTCATAAAGTTAGCACACAACTTTCAAATTGTATGAGTTGCTCATCAATCTCCAAATCATCATAACAATTCAGTACATAGTAGTGAATATGCTTTATATCCTTTCTCCATCTAGTTAGAATATAGTGAGAAGGAATCTCTTTCACATTCTTCTCAATTAAAACCTTTGCCATATGCCTACAAATTATTCCCCTGAATTCAAATAAATAAGAACAACATCTAATATCACTTCCTGTATTATTATATTGCATTGTGTATGCAAACCTTTTCCCAGGACATCTGTCCTTACTCTCCCTAATATCAATGACATTAAATATGGATATTGGACCATCAACTCTAACCAGTGTGAAATTGCAAAAAAAAAAAGCATACCTCGCAGCTCATCTTGAAACAACTTGAAAATTGCATTGGTGCAAGTCTCTTGGAATTACTTTTCAAAGTGGAAACTTGTTATCAATTGATAAGATGAATTAAGAGACTCAAAATCAGGCTTATTTTCCTTCTCTATCTTACTTTTCAATGCACTGTCATATTGCTCAACAAATTGCCTCAATGAGGTTTTTGAGTTAACATAATCATTAAAAAAACATTCATGCTTTCACTTCTTTGGGTCATAGACATTCCCACCCAAAATATTGATTTAACATATATTGGCACCCAATGACCACGATCAAAAAAATAAGGAGCTTAACCATTCATGTTTCTGAAGACCATAATCTGTAATCATGTCATGCCAAACATCTACAAAACCTTTTATTTCCATTGAATCATACACAAGGGTTTTTAAAGTTTTCTTGATTTCTTTATATTGAGCCAAGCTACCTAATTTTTCAGGAACTTTCTTCATAATATGCCAAAGGCAAAAGCAATAATGAGATTCGGGAAATACCTTTGTCACTCCTGCTTGGATAGATCGACATTGATCTATAACTATTGCTTTTGGAGCTCGACCCCGCATGCATTCCATCCATGATTTGAATAGCCATACATACGTCTCTCTGTCCTCCCTTGATAGTAGGCCACATCCAAATAAGATAGATTGTCCATGATGGTTCACTCCAACAAAAGGAGAAAATGACATATTATATCTATTAGTCAAATAAGTATTATCAAATGATACAACATCTCCAAATGAATCATAAACTGCCCTAGACCTTGCATCTACCCAACACACATTTCGTAAACGACCATCATCATCCATATCAATAACATAGAATTTTTTTGAATTTCTTCGTTGCATACGAGTGAAGTAGTTACGAAGTGCCTCAGCGTCCCCTACTCCAAGTCTTAATTGCCTCAACTTTGCAATGTAATTTTGACAATCTTTCTCACCAAATTGTAGGTTCTCATACTCTTTAGATTCAACCACTAATGAATGGAAAATTTTGTTTAATGGAATTCCTGCACAATCATTTAATTCAAGTCTTCTTTTTGAATAAGAATCCATTTTCTTATGAGACCTTTGATATCTAGACTTTGTTGGAATTAAAGCATGATTATAATCTAGATGAACAGAAGAAATAGTACACTCTCTACTACTTTGAACAATCACAGAAATTTTTGCTTGACACTCAGTTTTGGTCGACAATCTCACTTTAGAAGAATTTTCCTTACATAGTTACATACATATTTACCTCCTCTTGAACATAGTTACATACATATTTTCCTTACATAGTTATAAAGAATTATTGCTAATAAATTTCACTATATAATAAATAAATAAAGGAATGAAATGTGCAACAACAATTAAGAGAATGTGATAAACCATAAAAATATTAAACATAATTGAGAAATATCTCTGCAACTATAATGAGAGTGACAATTTCTTTGAATTGAAATACAACCCGTGTGCAAAAAAAAGTTTGAGATGTGAATGAGAAATTTATCTTTGTAACGTTTAGCAATTAATAGAAAGAAAGGGTAATTTTGGAACCTTGAAAAAAACCCAAAATGTTGCACTCGTTTAATGCATTAAAGAGACAATAATTATCATTTGTATTGTAAAAGATGTTTTCCGAGGAAAGTTTGTAAGTTGAATTCGGAGGAAATAACATTGCTCTAGTTATCCACTGTGACATTTAAGGCTCGTTTGGTATTGGGAAATCAGGCCAAATCTGAGCATTATTAGAGTCCTCAACCATAAGTACCTTCATGCTTGAAAGGACCTGAAGGAAGATTTGAGCATGTTAATCAAGTATCCACCATTTTAATTTTTCTGTTATCAGAGAAATATATTGAAACAAAAAGGTACATTTGGGATAGTAATACACTTGGAGTGTTGTAATATGCATCCCAGTAAAGTGTACATATTTCGTACAGCTGCTGGAAACTCATGACTTGATGTAGAAGAGAAGGGGTGGGACAAGAATACACTCACTTCGAGTATTGTAATATGCGTCCATGTCATGTTTTCAAATGGTGGGTTGGTGAGAGTGAAAGAGGAGGGAAACTAATGGGATTTTGGATGTTTGGTGTTGGGAGAGAGAAGGAGAGATAATATTTTGTTTATAATTTTTAATAAAGTTATTTACTAACAAAGTTTTTTATCGGCAATTATTAATATGGTAGTATTTTATTGTGAGTCAAACTTCACTCTCAACCTCCTTCACTTTAACTACCAAACCACTTTATAACCTTTTTTTATTGATGGTGGTACTCGAACCCACAACCTCCTGCACTTCGTTCCTTAATGTCCTCTTTGGTTGATGGAAGAAAATAGAAGGAGAGAAGATAAGAAGAAATAGTAAGAGAAGAGATAAAGTGATAAGAAAGATAGTAGATTTTAATAGTTGTTTGATAGAAGAGAAAGAGAAGAGAACGATAAGTCATATTTTTTATATAGACTATAATATTTTTGGTTTCCCACAAGTATCCTCACGTTGGAGGCAATCCTATCTGAGTCGGGAACATTGTTGAAAGATGTTTTTCTTTAGCGGCGCCAATTTGTTGAAAGGAGAGTTTCCTCTACGGTGTGTTCTCTTTTTATTTGGTTAAGTAAGTGAACTCGGTTTTATTCTTTGTTCGTCATCTCGGCTTAGTTGAAATAAATTCCGCCGATGTAATGGTTTCAAGAATATTCCACTTACAACTTACTTCTAATAATCATGTGAATAAGTTATTCCTTCTTTGCCTCATCTCGGCTTTGTTAGAATAAATTCTAACGCCGATACAATGGTATCGAAGCACTCCCCTATTACATAATTATTAAGTACCTTTGAATACCATCTCGGTTTTGTGGAATAAATTTCAACACCGGTTTAATGGTATTCTAATGTACAAAAGTGATGAATAGTTAGTTGTTAGAAACAAATAAATAAATAAAGAACAAAAGAATGATAAAGTTTAAGTGAC